>NC_041380.1:395826427-395878796 GCF_002162155.2 Triticum dicoccoides
AAGAGTGAGGTGTCTATATTTGAGGGACTTTAGCGTAATTGATATATTGTTTTCTTGTCATCATATTTAGAATAAACACATTTGGAATTTCATTTGAATTGGACTGTATGATGGTGTTTTCTTGTACTAGCTCAATGATCCATATTTGAATTGAATGGACAATATAAGTTTCAAGTTGGAGACATTGATTTTCAAAACTTGCACTGTTTTTTGCGTGCGAAACAAATAAATTCTCGGCCATGATATCATAGTCGGCCATACAAGAGCAGAACACTTATAATTTCAGGCGCCAAAAGCTTTCAAACTTCCCGCTCACATCGAAATATCTCGCGCCCAAAAGTTTAGCCCTGCAATATTCCTATTTTACCCCTGCCACATGAAGGGAAAAGGGCTGGTTTGGTAAATCCATTGTTTCCCCTCTTTGCTCCCAACATTCTTCCCTAGAGCCCCTCCCCTTCCCCTCCCCGACCCCCAACCATGGCAAGCCGCCGAATCTAGTCCTTCGCCGCAGCGGTGCACCTCACACCCCACCGGATCTACCTTCCGCACCTTGGAACCCCCAACTGCCAACTCACCACTTTGTTGGAGCCACTTCAGCGATTGGCTTGTCCACCGCTCCAGATGTCCTTGACCGCCATCATGGTCCACCACACCGGATCTGCTTAACCGGCGCCCTCGTCCACCACAGTGTAGGCCCTTCACTGACTCCCTCGTCCGCCCCATTGCTGGCCCTTCATACAAGCCATCATCCGTCGCAACAGATCCGCTTCACTAAAAGCACTATACACCGCGCCCGCCAAAGCCTTCGTCCACTGCACCGGACCCGCTCCACGGACGCCATATTCAACTCCACCGGCCCTGCTTTACTGACGCCGCAGCCTCATCAGGTCATTTCGATTTGTACTCCTTCGATTTTTCTCTTCTTTATCATGCAACTGTTTACTTACCACAGTTGAGCTTTCTTGTATGTCGACAGGCGCCGCAACCGAAGCACCGGAGCCGCTTCAGCGACGGCGACAGCCGGCCCAAACTCAACTGCAACATGAGCACCATCGATGATCCTTAACTATCAAGTATGACAACGATACCTATACGCCGCCGAGAATTAGGTACTATTATCCAACAACCGGCGCCTACGTTCACTTTCTTAGCATAAGCACCGCACCTTTGAATTTCTTCGGGGCATCATTCAAATTTTCATGAGACGAGTTACTCTGCTTGCACCTGTAGGGCCATACTTCTTGCAGTGAACATGTTACATGTGCTAAATAACATACCAGTGCACATATAGTTAACATGCTTTAGTTTTGTCCTAAGTATTACGGTACTTCCTAGATATCCCTACCTACTATTTTACTTCTTGCATGCTATATTTATGATAATGGTGCTGTTCTGATGCCACATGTTGGTTCCATCACACTGCTTCATGTTCTCTATGCTTAGTTACACATCAGCAAACTAGCATGTGGTTCCGCTACTTTTTATTTGTTTTACCCTACATTTTCTCATGCTAGCTATTACATCACTGCTCCGAGCCTCTGTTCATTACTTTTTTGTGTGTTCTTGATCTTCCCAAGTTGCATGACTAATTTGATGCTTCTATTAATCATGGAGCTGCCAACCCCATCAAGCAAAATATTTGTTCTTTTGGGGCTGGCACCCCGAACAAGCATAAAAATAGAGTGAAGCCGATATATTGTCGTGTAAGAACACACCCTTCTTCCATTAGTTTAGATGAACCATTGATGATCAATGCGAACCAGTGCATGTGATTAAAGTTAATTTTACCTAAATAGAGGGTGCAGAATAAACTACAACAACTAGATTTGCAACCACGGGATGCTGACGATATCTTCAAAGAACATTGCAACAATAGCGAGGCTTCACAACAACATATGGTAAGCCAGTGTGTTTTAGTACATGTGAAATGTAATGCGCGTGGGATGCTTTCTTAGCTTGTGCCCTCAACCTATAATCCTACAGAATTACAAATAGTTCATTTGTCTGCTTTGCTGTATTGCTTGATTCGAATGCTTGTTTGTTTCTTGTTAGGCTATACATGAGTTGGCCAATATGTCAGCAGTGCCTACTGTACTATCGTAAAGAAATGCATGCCTAGTTCATTTGAGTTCTTGACTTCTCCCATGAACTTCATCAGAATACTGTCTAGTTTATATGATGCCACACTGCTAAGTGCTTTCTCAGATTATTTCAACTCCTTAGATGCCTTGGCAACTTAAATATAGCGGTGGTACACTCCCTTTCATCTAGTGATGAAAACTGGGTCCCGTTTAATCCCGATTAAAGTCCACTAGTGGTATGATAGTTCAAAAGAGTTTTTTGTTTTTTGAGGAAAATGAACTAGGGAGCTAGCAAAAACTAACTAGATGGGTCTGGCGGATGTCGTTTATTTCCCACTTACATCGCTTGTTTCATCTTACCATTTTAATTTCTTTTAGGCTAGTGCTGCTTCGAACCATTTAAATATAGCTTGCCATGCTCGGCAATAATTCGTATGTCATTTACAATGTAAGCTTACTGCCTGGATCACGCGATAACTATCTCTTACTTATGTCTAGTGAAAACCTTTCAGGATGCCGTTCACACTAGGACGCAATGTACAACCCCAGAATCTATTTGTGGAAGCAGTGCGCCATCCATGTTACCAGATGGTAGAAGTTCAGAGGCAACACCGCCGGAGAGTAGTCCGAGCACAAATATTATAGTTCTTGAGGCTTTACTAGAGGTAGAAAGATATGGTGTGGCTGCCATGAATGAGGTAATCTTGATCTTGAGGCTGGAAATTATGCAATTAGCTGCACACATTATGCAAGCAACCCAAGAATTGGAGGAAGTAAGAATGTTGCATTTGAAGACGGAGGATGTACTGCTGTTTCTGCTATCTGAAGCCCTGTGTAATCCCAGTTCTTCTTTAGATACTAGTTGAAATTGTCATTAGATTATTGTACTTACATGTTGTGTCATGTCTCCGAATGGATTATGTTGTAAGACACCCTATGTTGTCCATGTGTTGTAATGATCCGAATATTTTAGGTGAGGTAATCCTCAGTACTTGTATGATTGACAGAAGGTGAACTATTTTTCGTGTGAGCATATTGTATTTGATGAAATAACTGTTTGACTCGAAGTGTATCCAACCAACTGAATTCAAAGATCACAAAATTTCTAAATCATAATCATATATAAAGGTGGAATAAATCTTTGTTGTGGTTTTGAAGAAATAAATAACAAAACGTAGAATTATCTATGGATATTCATAATCGAATACAAATTGGATTTGAATTTAGTTGCCAGGGCCCAGGGTAAACATGAATGCTAATTCTCCCAAGTTTTGAACGGAGTGGCTAAACACCCACTATCATTTGTGGGCTGCCCGAAGCAAATGTTTGCGAGATGGAAATTACTGTCTACCCCTGACACTTGACATCCTTGTCGACCGGATTTACACTACCGTTGATAGGGGTAGACAAGTAACTTCAATCAGACGTGAAACAGCAGCCTTTGAACCCATTCAGACACGGTGGGCGCCAAACATGGGCGGCAAAAACATTTGATTCAAGCTCATCCGAAAGACATGTCTCTCTCCTTCCATTTCCCCATTCATACACGGTGGGCAGCAAAACAAACTCTCCTCATCCGAAATCGATGTAGGCAAATATTTTAAATAGGGGTAGATGTGTAATTTCCCTCAGACATGACACAACCGCCCTACCTGTTAGCCCCGTTCATACACCATGGTCGCCAACCATGGGTGGAAAAACACCCTCTCCTCGCTCGAAATCGCTACCGACAAATATTTGGGAGATGCGAGATTACCGTCCTATCCCCAACCGACGTCATGTCCGAAATTTTAAATAGGGGATAAGTACGTAACTTTCCCACATTTCAGACAAGCGCGTCACAAAGTTTGAGATCCCCCTCCCCCTCCATTTCCCCATTCATACACCGTCGGCGCCACGACAACCTCCCCACTGTGGCCAGCCTTCTCCGTCTGCCACCCGATCCTCCACCTTGCCGGAGCCGCTACCCCTACCCCGTCGTCCACTGCAAGAGATGGATGTCTCTCATCCACGGCGCCGGACCAGGATCCTTTCATCGCGTCCTCTCACTTCATCGGCGTTGTCGCCCACCTTGCCATTGCCTCTCCTATGACCGCCTCGGCCACGACAACATGATTTATTCCCCGACCTGGCCGTCTGCCGTCTAAAGTCTTCTTCCCGCCACCGACAGCCATTGCACCCGCATCACCCTCAACGTATCAGCAGGGGCCTACATGGCGTCACAAGAGAGGTGGTACTCTTCCATATGTGCTTAAGTTATTGATCTCACCCGGAAAATAGATCGTAAATTGTTTACTGTACTTTTCTTGTCCGTACCAAGTCATAGTGGCTAGTTGAAAGCAAACATTGGTTGCGAAGTAGCTTTGTCCAGTTTGCACCTTCAGATCCGCGATGGCACAGTCGATTAACTCGTAAAGCTTATGGTTTCCCCCCTTTATATTCACTACCATCATCATAGGTGCTTCGTGTCATGCTAGCAATGCTCCTCAAGACCTCAATTCCGAAGCTTAGGTGTTGAAATAAGAATCTGATATGATGCTCATATCACTAAACAGAGAACGTTTGATTGGTCACCTAATGTTCCTCTATTCACTTCGAAAAGCATGTGCACCACCCACTGGTCCAGCTAGTTCCACTTTCCTGATTTTACTCTTGATGCTTAGGGTTTTCCCCTTTTATCTACTCTACTATGATCTGCATAGGTGCTTTCTGTCGTACTAGCACTACTCCACCCTTCAAGCTAAACAACACAACACTCAAAATTCCAAAGCTTAGTTAATAGACACATTTAATTGGTTAGTGTCGGATTTCGGGTTCCGGCAGACCCTTGAGGTTCGAACACTAGGGTGCGCACGGAGATTTCGCCTCCTACCTACCTGCACCCCTCCGCCTCGCTAAGATCTAAGCTATGGGAAGAACGACACAAGAGACACAGGGTTTATACTGGTTCGGGCCACCATTGTGGTGTAATACCCTACTCCAGTGTGTGGTGTGGTGGATTGCCTCTTGGGCTGATGATGATGAACAATACAAGGTAGAACAGCCTCGCGAGGGTCTGTTCTTGGCTGGGGGGACGAACCGCTAGGGGTAGTTCAGTCACCTTTCTCTCTCTCTCGGATTTCGATCCCCCTTCCTACTATGGTGGCTAGTCCTATTTATAGAGGCCCTGGTCCTCTTCCCAAATATTGAGCGGGAAGGAGGCCAACAATGGCGGGCAAATTTGAAGGGGGACAGCTAGTACCAGCTATCCTGACAAAAGTAGTCTTCTCCTGCACAAAGCTCTGGCGGTGACGCCGTCTTGGGCTCCATGATGACCTCCGTCTTGCAGTCCTCCTGGTCTTGGTCTTGTTGCACCGAAATGGCAAACTTTGCCTGATGCCTCGGTACTCCGCGGCTGCGCTTGCCCCCTTTGCACCAAAGGGGAAAGGAGGACACTGCGTGAGCTGGCGCTCGCCTGGCGCCCTTGGTCGTCATGGCTTGCGTCACGGGCACCTCGTGAGGTACCCCACCTTGATCTCTCCGCCTCCTCGCGAGCCAGCCTGGTGAGGCCGTGCCTGAGGAAGCTCCATGTCGTCCACCCCGCGAGGCTTGGCCCCTCGCGAGGGTCTTGAGTCTGTGTTGATGAGGATGGGCCATGCTGGGCCCCCCTTTGAGCCACGCCACAGGCCGCAGGCAGGCAAGTCTAGGGACCCCCGTTCCCAGAACACCGACAGTAGCCCCCGGGCCCAAGGCGCGCCCGGACTTGGCCGTGCAGGGAGGCGAAAGGGTAAGCACGAAGCGCCGCGGGCCCTAACAGCCTGCGGCCTTGGACGCCGCGGGGTGGTTGATTGGACATGGGCGTCTCCACTTCCCCATCGCGCCTCGGCAACTGCACGGATTGGACAAGTCCCTGCATGCAAAGCGGGTCATGATTACCTGCGATAGTGGGGGCCGACGGTTGGCCCTCGCCGGCTATAAGTACGGATTGGCGCACGCCCTTCCAGTTCATTCCCCCTTGCTTCTCCTTCTTCTTCATGGCCCCGTCGAGGAGGTTCTCGGCCGCAGAGAAGGGGAAGGCTCGCCGGGTAGAGCCTGCCTCTCCCCCGCCCAAGCACGGCCGAGGGCGCCCTTGCAAACATCCTATGGCTACCACGGCAACTCCCTGCGGCCGCGGAGACAATTTCCAGCATGGTGACGGGCGAACTGCTGCGGCCAGGGGGCGCGCTTCGGTCGCGCGTCACCCTAGGCCGCGCTTTCGTGCTGCAGAGGTGCTGCCGGAGTTTGTTGTGTGGTCGGCGGAGCCGACTAGCACCCGGCTTCCAATTCGTCGCTTCCTCCTCGGCGAGATCCCGGGAGGCGCCCCGGGCGGCCTCTGGCTTCAGGCTGACGGCTGCTGCAGCCGGGCCTCATGGGCTTCACTAGAGGTCTCCGCAGCCGGGAGCCTGGCCTTGGCCCGCGGTTGGCAGACGTTTGCCCGCGCGCGCGGCCTGAGCCGTCGGTGCACCCTGCACTTCAAGTTTGACGGCGATGCCACCCTCTACATGAGGGTGTTTGGGGAAGATGGTCGCCGTGCGGGGTGCTGCCCTGAGGACGACGACCGCGGCCCGGAACCCAGCTCCGACGATGATGGAGAGGATAGCGCTCGCGTGACTGGCGGCGCTCAGGGTTCCCCAAGCTTCTCCGGTTCTTCTTCAAGCGGCGACTCTTCTAGCGGTGGCCGCAGTCAGCCTCCACACTGTCGTATCTGCTTGGGAGGTGGTAGCGTGTCTTCCCGCCGTCGCGCCTCGGTGAAGCGCGAGAGGGAGTCTGCCTGAGCCCCGGAGGCGGCTCGAGTCCTCCCTGCAGGCCGGTGTGAGGCGAGCTGCGCCTGATTCGTTCTTTCTTTTCCTTTTTCCTGCGCAAAAAGACAGTAGTGTGGAGCCCCGCGGGGGCGTGTTTGGGTTATTGTTGTTAATCATCATTTTGCTTCCGTTATCGTGCCTTCCGACTACGTGCCCGCGCGTGGGTAGTTCCCGGCCCCAGCCATGGGGGGCGACCGACCCAGGCCCTGTGTTCGTGTCGCGGTGCCCGTGGGGCATGGACTGGAGGGGTGCTCCTGTAATGGACCCAGGTCGCGAAACCTTTGAACGACTAGGACAGGAACACTCGCGAGGGTGCTCGGCTGCCCCCCCTCGCGAGGCCTTGCATAAGAGAAAACGAGGCAGGAGAGTGAAAAGTCGAAGAACCACAAGCCAAAGACGGCAACAACTTCAATAAAACTTCGAATGAGCATGAATAAGCCAACTGGGGAAAGCAAATGAAAAAGTCACGTCTGGCACCTAATCTAGTCTTCGACGTCTTCTTACTAGCGCGGAGCTAAGTGCTGCCTGAGGCCGGCGCTCCTGAGACTCCGGGGCGTGTACAGCCCCATCTCATTATTACGTGAGAGTGTCACGGGCGGCAAGCTTCACAGGCATTGGCCTTCTTCACAGGCTCCAGGCCTTTTCCAAAACGCGACAGCTTCACAGGCATTCGCCTTCTGCACAGGCTCTGGGCCTTTTCCAAAACGCGACAGCTTCACAGGCATTCGCCTTCTTCACAGGCTCCGGGCCTTTTCCAAAACGCGATAACTTCACAGGCATTCGCCTTCTTTACAGGCTCCGGGCCTTTTCCAAAACGCAACAGCTTCACAGGCATTCACCTTCTTCACAGGCCTCGGGCCTTTTTAGGGGTAGAACCTCCGGAGGTGCTGGATGTTCCATGCGTTCTGGACCGGCACCCCCTCCTGAGTCTCCAAGCGCGCGGAGCCGGGCCTGGAAACATGAACAACCTTGAACGGGCCCTCCCACATGGGAGAGAGCTTGTGCAATCCCTCCCTGGAGAGAACCCGCCTGAGCACGAGGTCTCGTACCTCGAGAGTTCTGGGGCAGATGTCGCGGCAGTGATATCGTCGCAGTGCTTGTTGGTACCTCGCCGCTCGCAGCGCGGCTTCTCGGCGACGTTCCTCCCCCAGCACGAGGTCCATCCCCCGCATGTCGTCCTGCTGTGCCTCGTCGAACGCCAGGACCCCCGCGGAGCGACGTCTATCCTCGTGAGGGAGGACTGCTTCGGCTCCGTAGACCAGGAAGAACGGGGTCTCTCCAGTCGGCTTGGTCGCGCTTGTGCGGATGGACCACAACACGGACTGAAGCTCGTCATACCAACCTCTGCCGCAGGCCTCCAGCTTCTTCTTGAACGTCCTGGTCTTGAGGCCCCTTAGGACCTCTGCGTTGGCTCACTCGGCCTGGCCGTTGCTTCGGGGGTGCGCCACCGAAGCGTAGCATATCTGCGTTCCAAGGTTAGCACAGTATGTTTTGAAAAGGTTACTGGTGAACTGCGAACCGTTGTCCGTGATGATGCAGTTCGGCACCCCGAACCGGCTCACGATGCCCCTAATGAACTTGACCGCGGAACCCGCGGGGATGGTGCGGACGGCCTCTACTTCAGCCCACTTGGTGAACTTGTCCACGGCGACGTAGAGGTAGCGGTAGCCCCCCGGCGCCCGAGGAAACGGGCCCAGGATGTCCAGCCCCCAGACTGTGAATGGCCACGAAAGGGGTATAGTCTGCAGGCCTCCTGCCGGCTGATGGATCTGCTTGGCGTGGAACTGGCAGGCCTCACAAGCTTTCACTAGTTCGACGGCGTCATTGAGTGCGGTGGGCCAATAAAACCCACTGCGGAACGCCTTGCCGATGAGGGTCCGTGATGATGAATGATGTCCACAGTCTCCGCCATGTATATCTTCCAGCAGTTCCTTTCCTTGCTCCCTCGAGATGCAGCGCAGGGATACACCGTTTGGTCGCTTCCGGTAGAGCTCTCCATCCTTGATGCAGTATGCCGTGGCCTGCCGTGCCACACGCTCCGCTTCCTCCTCCTTCTCCGGCAGGGTCCCTTGTGTTAAGTAACTACGGAGCTCCGTGATCCAGCACCCTTCCTGAGGTTCCATCGTCAAGAGCAGGCGTGCTCCTGAGGCCGGGCCACAGGGCGGGGCTCTTGAGGCAGGTGGCTGGGGGAGCTCCTCCCGAGGTTGAGCCGTGTTTGACAATGACGGCAGGGCTGAGGGCTTCAAGAGCCGCTCCTCGAAAACGCCAGGCTCCTGAGGTAACCGCCTGGACGCCCGTTTGGCGATGTCGTCGGCCTCGTGATTGGTGCCTCGGGGCACATGCTGCAACTCCAACCCCCAGAACTACTTCTCCATCCTGCGGACCTCCGCAAGGTAGGCTTCCATGTGCTCATCTTTCGGCTCGTACACCTTGTTGGAGAAATTGACAAGGAGCTGCGAATCGCCCTTGATGGTGAGGCGTTTCACCCCCAGGGCAGCCGCGGCCTTCAAGCCTGCTATTAAACCTTCATACTCCGCTATGTTGTTGGAGACCTTTTCACCTTGCTGGAAACAGAGCTCCACAGTGTAGTAGAGCTTGTCCTGAGTGGGCGATATAAGCACCGCCCCAGCCCCAGCGCCATGCCTGGAGAACGCCCCATCGAAGTACATGACCCAGCCTTCTGGCGCCTCGCTTCCCAGGGAGAGGGACCGATCCTCGTCGGCCTTGAGGCCTGGTTCCTCCGTCCATTCCGCCACAAAATCCGCCAATGTTGCTCCCTTTATGACTTTGGTCGTGCTGAATTCGAGCTGAAACGCTTGCAGTTCTATGTTCCACTCAGCGACCCTTCCAGCTGAGTTAGGGCTCCTGAGCACTCTCTCTCGGGGGTATGACGAGACGACCTTGATGGGGTGGCCCTGAAAATAGTGCCGCAGCTTGCGCGAGGCCACTAGTAGCATGTGGAGGAGTTTCTGAGGCATGGGGTACCGTGCCCTTGCGTCCCGCAACACCGTGCTGACGAAGTACACTTGGTGCTCAACGAGATTGGGTGTGCCAATGCTGGTGGCTCCCTTGGGAGACCATGGCGCCTCATGAGGCGATGAGGCCTCCTGAGGCTGGCCATCTGGGAGAGGGGCCTCTTCCGCCTCCGGTGCACTCCTCTGCAGCAGCTGATCCTCCTCAGCCGCAGTGGCGGTTTCTGCGGGCCTTCCTTGTTCCTGTTTTGCCTTGTCCCAGGCTGCTGCTATGGTTTTGATTCGACGCTCCTCTCTAACCGCCACCAGGGCTGCACTGGCGGAGTAGGGAGTGGCGGCGAGGTCAAGCACCAGGGGCTCTTGAGGGCGCGGAGCCACCATGACCGGCGGGCTGGTTAGGTATCTCTTGAGATCCTGGAACGCTTTGTCGGCCTCTTCAGTCCACTCAAAGGGCCCCTTTTTCTTCATTAGCTGGAAGAAAGGCAGCGCTCGCTCCCCCAACTTGGAGATGAA
This sequence comes from Triticum dicoccoides, assembly GCF_002162155.2. Lineage (NCBI taxonomy): Eukaryota > Viridiplantae > Streptophyta > Magnoliopsida > Poales > Poaceae > Triticum > Triticum dicoccoides. The sequence goes on from NC_041380.1 coordinate 395,836,814, forward strand.
GCGCCCTAGCGTGGTCACGCGCCTAGTGAGCTTCTGCATTTCTCTGCGGGTCTTTGGCAGGCTCATGTCCTCGACCGCCTTGACCTTTTCCGGTTTAGCCTCGATGCCTCGGTGGGACACGAGGAAACCCAAGAGCTTGCCCGAGGGGACTCCGAACACACACTTTTCTAGCTTGAGCCGTAGGTTCACTGCATTGAGGCTCGCGAAGGTTTCCTCCAGGTCTTGTATCAGGGTCCTGGCCTCCCGAGACTTTACCACAATGTCATCGACGTAAGCCTCAACATTCTTCCCGAGCTGTGGGCCCAAGGTGATGTGCATCAGCCGCTGAAAGGTCGCCCCTGCGTTACGCAACCCGAATGGCATGCATGTGTAGCAGTACACCGCACACGGGGTTAGGAAGGCTGTCTTTTCGACGTCTTCTACCGCCATCTTGATCTGGTGATACCCAGAGAAGGCATCCAAGAAGCATAGCAGGTCGCATTCCACGGTGGAATCGACGATGTGGTTGATGCGGGGGAGCGGGAACAGATCTTGCGAGCATGCCTTGTTGAGGTTGGTGAAGTCGACACACATGCGCTGCTTCCTTCCCTTCTTTGGCACAACGACAGGGTTGGCCAACCAATCCGGGTATCAGACCTCGCGAATGACCCCAGCGGCTTCTAATTTGCGGGTCTCTTGGACGATGAAGGCCTGCTTTTCTGTGGACTACCGCCTTGCCTTCTGCTTCACAGGGTGCACATTGGGGCACACGTTGAGGTGATGCTCAAGTACACTCCTAGGGATCCCCGCCAACTGGTCAGGCTCCCAAGCGAATACCTTCTTGTTCGCACGCAGGAACCCAACTAGGGCCTCCTCCTGCTCAGGTTCGAGGTTGGCGCCTATGGTGAAAGTGGCGTTGGTGGACCCGTCCTCATCGACGGGTATCCGCTTGGTTTCTGCCTTGTCTTGGGTGAACAACTGTTTCTTCTTGGCGGGTGCAGCCCCCTTGGGCTCAAGGGTCTCCGAGTCGGCGGACTGTGCCGACGCCGCCGTCTTGAAGGCGAGCTTGAGCACCTGCAGCGCGTCTCCGGTGTCCCCGTGCACGGTGAGGACACCGCTGCTTCCGGGCATCTTCATGAGGTTGTACACCGGGTGCGTCGCGGACTTGAACTGGGCCAGCGCTGGGTAGCCAAGGATGGGGTTGTAGGGAAGGCCGATGGGGCGATGTCAAAGTCGACCAGCTCCGTGCAGAAGTTGTGGTAGGTGCCGAAGGTTACTGGGAGCCGGATCTGTCCCAAGGAGCTAATCTGCCCCCAACGCCTGAGAAGGGCCGGCTGGGTTGCATCCGTTCCAGGGGTATGCAGAGGAGGTTGAAGGCCTCGACCGAGAGTATGCTGAGGCCCGCACCACCATCGATGAGAGTTCTGGTGACGGCCACCTGGCAGATGGTGGGGGTGCACAGCATGGGGAGCGCACCCGAGCAGGCCGAGTTGGAGGGGTGGTCCTCCGAGATGAAGGTCAGGCCGGCCTTGGGCGCCGCCCGGTCCGGGAGAGCCCCCTGCCGCGTGGGAGCGGCGCTGACCCGGCGGATGAACGGCTTGACGTGGTGACTTGTAGGCGGCGCCTGCGAGCCGCCCAGGAGGGCTACGACGACCGGGGGTGTTGGTGTAGCGTGATGGGCGGGGAAGAGGCTGCGGGGCTCTTCCCAAGAGGCCACGGAGGCTGCCGGCAGGTAGAGCAGCCACGCACGCGGAGCGCCAGTGAGGGCCATGGGGAGCCAGTCGGCCATGACCCTATCATCACCTCCACCAGCTTCGAGGTTGGCCTCCTCGTACGCCAGCAAGAAGGCCAGCGGATCAGTCGCGCCGCCGTAGCGCGGCGGCGTCGTTGGCTTGAACTGGTCCGGCCACCGTACCCGTTGCTGGGCTGTGGCCAGGGCTCGGAGCCCCCTGGCCCCCGTGCTGGTGCCGGCGTCCGGAGCGGGTGACATGATACTCATCGCGAGGCAGGTCGTGGCGGTGGCGGAAGGGAAAATACCGGTGCACCCCTACCTGGCGCGCCAAATGTCAGATTTTGGGTTCCGGCAGACCCTTGAGGTTCGAACACTGGGGTGCGCACGGAGATTTCGCCTCCTACCTACCTGCACCCCTCCGGCTCGCTAAGATCTAAGCTATGGGAAGAACGACACAAGGGACACAGGGTTTATACTGGTTCGGGCCACCATTGTGGTGTAATACCCTACTCCAGTGTGTGGTGTGGTGGATTGCCTCTTGGGCTGATGATGATGAACAATACAAGGAAGAACAACCTCGTGAGGGTCTGTTCTTGGCTGGGGGGACGAACCGCAAGGGGGAGTTCAGTCACCCTTCTCTCTCTCTCGGATTTCGATCCCCCTTCCTACTACGGTGGCTAGTCCTATTTATAGAGGCCCTGGTCCTCTTCCCAAATATCGAGCGGGAAGGAGGCCAACAATGGCGGGCTAATTTGAAGGGGGACAGCTAGTACCAGCTATCCTGACAAAAGTAGTCTTCGCCTGCACAAAGCTTTGGTGGTGACGCCGTCTTGGGCTCCACGATGACCTCCGTCTTGCAGTCCTCCTGGTCTTGGTCTTGTTGCACCGAAATGGCAACCTTTGCCTGATGCCTCGGTACTCCGCGGCTGCGCTTGCCCCCTTTGCACCAAAGGGGAAAGGAGGACACCGCGCGAGCTGGCGCTCGCCTGGCGCCCTTGGTCGTCATGGCTTGCATCACGGGCTCCTCGTGAGGTACCCCGCCTCCTCGCGAGCCAGCCTGGTGAGGCCGTGCCTGAGGAAGCTCCGTGTCGTCTGCCCCGCGAGGCTTGGCCCCTCGCGAGGGTCTTGAGTCTGTGTTGATGAGGATGGGCCGTGCTGGGCCCCCCTTTGAGCCACGCCACAGGCCGCAGGCAGGCATGTCTGGGGACCCCCGTTCCCAGAACGCCGACAGTTAGCTAAAGGTCCCACTTTACATTCCAAATGCATGTCGCGACATATAGAGAGACAACAGAATTGCATTTCTTTGTCACTTGTTGACTATACTTTCTTGTCCATACCAAATCTTAGTTGTTATTTCAAAGCAAACATCGGTTGCTAACTACCCTTTGCGCGGTTTGCAGCTTTAGATCTGCCATCCCACTGCCACGGTCAACACTATACTTATCATGCTTATGATTTCCCCATTTTATGATGACCACGATCATCCTACGTGGTCCATGTCGTGATAGCACTGCTCCACCCATCGAGCTAAACAAGCTTAGTTGTACAAATTCAAATATGACATTATACTGATATTAGTACAACTGAGAGATGTTGAATTGGTCAGGTAAATGTTCCTACTTTAGTTTCGAAATGCATGTGAGCCACATATGGAGAGACCGAAAGGAATAGTATTTCTCTGTGTGCTCTGGTTCATCATGGGTGGGCAACCGACATTGTAAAGAAAGACTTGTACTATCTTCAATCTTCTTTCTCTTCTGCTCTTCTTTAAGATCATCCTCTTCTCTTCTTTAATAAGTATGTTCTGCGTTGGGAAGAGTAGCAGAGATATTTGCGGTCGACTGGTCAGGTCGAGTTGTTCTCCCTTAGTATATTTTGAATCTGCCAGGTCAGGTCGACTTGTTCTTCTTTACTATATGTTGAAGCTGTCATCTGTGAAGTATCATCACTTCTGGAGCTCTCATATTTTGAGTAGTAGGCCACATTATATTAATGCACACACCAAATTACAGCATGCATGGCATCTCTCAGAAGAATTGCAGAGATATCACAAAGGGGTTTACAGGGAGGCAGTACTGGATTAGAATCACTTCTACATTACAAAGATAATCTCACTTGTTTTTATGTTTTCATGCATGTCAAGTACTGAACATTATCAAAATGAATATGAGAATGGGCGCACGAGAGGAATATTGCGGAACAATCCACTGGCTAACAAACTTGGCATGGTGGAGGATGGCCTGTCTTATTCACCCATCAAGGTGCTTGCTCTAACTTGGCAAGGTTGTATTGGTCACACATATTTTGCATCTGACCTCTTGCATTACTTCTACTTTGTTACACCATCTGCTTAGTTTAAGCATCATATATGAGTATATGCCATACCTATCCATTTTTTGTACCTATTCCATGTGTCGTCATACTATGTTTTTCCAATCAAATGCTGTTCTTTCGTAATAGATGTCCAAAAGGAAGAGGGTGAGTGCAGATCCTCAAGTAGTACAAACTAGGTATTTGGAAAAGGTAGTGATACCCGTTAAATTAGATAGATCAGCAGCCACAGAAAACACAGGCCCAACTGTACCACACTTTACCCCTACTCTACAGACCAAACCCCTATTAGAACTGCTGAGAGCCCAGTGTCAGGTACTTTCTATGATATCAATTCAAAATTTGAATTCCTAAATTTCTGCATGTGCCTTACCTTCTCTCTTGTATGCAAAATAATTTCAGATGAATCTCCTTGCTCAAAGGATCATATGATCTCACAACAATACTGGGCTCTGCATTGCTCTTGTCAGTACCTCTTGCCCTTTGTCAACATACTTACACTCATTGCTGTTTGATTATGTAGCATCACTGTAAATGTTCGCTTCTTTATCCTCCCTTTGCTTGAAATTAAAAGATCTATATTTACTCTTAGATAAATGTAGAATTAACATAGATGTTGTGAAGTTTTGGATTGCTCATGTAAGTACCTTTTGTCATGTACTCCCTCTATCGAATTAATTGTTGATCAATTGGATGTATTTAGAACTTAATAGTGCTAGATACATCCATTTGAGCGACAAGTAATAACGGACGGTGGTGGTATTACTGTACTTGCATCGCGAGATAGTTGATTGTCTAGCATTACTCTGCATCTTATCTGCCCTGCCCTCCACTTTCTCCAAATGACCATATCTACATTTACTCTTATGAAAATGTTGAATAAAGCCAATTCCACTGCACACGTTGATGTCTGCATTCCTCTTGTCAGTACCTTTTGCCTTGTAACGTTGTACTTAATTAATTGCTATTTGATTATGTATCATCAGTCTGCACCTGAGCTTCATTATCCTCTGTTTCTTCCAATATTATTTGATCTATATTTACTCTTTGCAAAATGTAGAATAATGGCAACGCTTATAAAGAATTTTCTTTGGGGAATTTATTGAATTATCCTTCCATCAACATGGAGAAGGGCTTTGTCCAGCCCGTGTTAACATGTAATGTAAGTTCATCCTTCTCAATCCTTCAAACTTTGTTCTAGTATAGATTTGTATAGGCATCATTTCCTCCACTGTTGTTTACTTTGCTGTTTACATCTGATTGGATGTTTGCAACAACTACCAGTTTTAAATTGTAGTTGTAAAAACATGTTCCTTATGCAGAACATATCCATTCATTTGCTTATATAATTGTGAAACATATTACGTGTCTCCTTTTTTCTCTTTCAGAGTCGTATCTCTTATGCCAGGCAGAACTTTAGCAAAGATAGTGCGCCAAACCATCTTGAGGACAGCGAGATGACCCCAAGGTCCTGTCTTGATGAAGACAGTGAGTTGAAGCTACTCACCAGCAGGTGTGAGACAACCTCTATGCAGTTGTTGCTTCAATCACTTCGACTTCTTCAGTCTCAACTTAAAGCGGAAAGGTTTGCTTCAGCTCAGCTCCAACTTGAAGTCAAGGATGCAATGGAGATTTCAGAGGACTGCCTTGCGCACTATTGTGCCATACAGCTAGGGATGGAGCATCTATCGTTGACACAACCGAGGCCTCATCAGCTTGTTCTGTTGCTTGTTGGGCCTGTCCTAGCTAGGCCTAGTGCTTTTTGAACTGCTCTCAATTTTGTATATCTTTTGTTGGCGCGTTTATATGCACTGGTGGCGACCTTTGATGCCCAGTGTATGTAATCGGCGGTCACGTTGCGCTTTATTATCACCGGTAGCGAACTTTGATTCCTAGTGGATGTAATATGCTCTAATTTCTTTATTGCATAGTCTAGGTTTATTTTTTGGTTGGTATGTTATAATTTAGGCTGGAAGGTTCAGTGGATCTCAGTTTTGTCGGTCTTGAGCCTGGCCTGTTACTCATATGGGCCAAAATGTGGGCCTATAATCATCTTGGGCCATTAGCAGGTCTAAACCTATAGTAGTTTCCTGCCTTTAACATGCCGAGTAAAGTTCTGGCCAGCTGGGCTAGAGAATACCATGGGATTTTAACAGGCTAAAACCTAGATTGGGCTAGCGTTGAGCCAAAAAATTCACGAGCCAATACAGGCCGAAACTGCCTAAGGCCCATGTTGGGTCCAAATAGGACGAGTAGTTAACATTCCAAAATATATCTCGGGCCTGTTTGGCCCAATAAAATTATGGGCTTTAAGCAGGCCGGTATCCACGCGGGCCATAGGCCCAAAAGTGTCACGGGCCATTATCAGATGGGTTGTAAGCAGGCCGGATTCAACACGGGTTGTAATTAGGCCCAACTATTACATGGGCCATTAACATGCCGATAGGCCAGTTGGGCTAAAATTTATCCATGAAGACTACGGGCCGTTAAGAGGCGTAAAGTTACTTCGAACAAGAAATGGCCCAGTTTCTGCATGGGCCGTTAAATGGCCTGAAGTTAAACCGGGCCGACAACGTCCCAGATGCACCATGGGCCGCTAACAGGCCGAAACTATTATCGGGCCGAACTGGTAAATGAGAATTTAACAGGCTGAAATACAAACCTGTCTTAGAATGGGCCCAAAAAATAGTTGCTTGTTAACGGGCCTGATCCAACATGGGCCGTAATTTGGCCCAAAACACGGCATGCTGTGAACGGGCCTGATCTAGTATGTGCCTCAATTTGACCCAAAACATGGCAGGCTGTTAACGGGCCAGCCCATGAGTGTCTAAAAAACATGGTGGGCCTTTAGCTGGGCCGGCCTTTTTACCTAAAGTGGGCCACTGTTGGGCTGTGCCATGTGTCGACATATCATAGGCGTCTTCCGTCCATTTTAGGAATGACATCTGTCCCAACGATTAGCTGACACGTGCATTATCCGGCGAATGAGAGTTTTACGCGTGGAAAATCCCCATTGGTCGGGGCTGTTAACGGGTTATCGGATCCAAACCAAAACCCAATAGCTTAACGGCGACCCATTACGGTGGATGCCACGTGTCGGTCACTCTTGACGAAAGCACTTCCATGACACGTGATTTATCGTCATGGAAGTGGACACTTCCGTGATGATAATTTTGGAAATGTCATGGAACACTTCTATGACAGCACATGTATGACTATCTTGATTCTGTCATAAAATCGTCATGGATGTACATGCTGAAGGAAATATGCCCTAGAGGCAATAATAAAGTTGTTATTTATATTTCCTTATATCATGATAAATTTTTATTATTCATGCTGGAATTGTATTAACCGGAAACTTAGTACATGTGTGAATACATAGACAAACAGAATGTCAGTAGTATGCCTATACTAGACTAGCTCGTTGAATCAATGATGGTTATGTTTCCTAATCATAGACATGAGTTGTCATTTTATTAACAGGATCGCATCATTAGAAAATGATGTGATTGACTTGACCCATCCGTTAGCTTAGCACGTTGGTCGTTTAGTCTGTTGCTATTGCTTTCTCCACGACTTATAAACGTTCCTATGACTATGAGATTATGCAACTCCCGAATAACGGAGGAACACTTTGTGTGCTACCAAACATCACAACGTAACTGGGTGACTATAAAGGTGCTCTACAGGTGTCTCCGATGGTGTTTGTTGGGTTGGCATAGATGGAGATTAGGATTTGTCACTCCGAGTATCGGAGAGGTATCTCTGGGCCCTCTTGGTAATGCAAATCAATATAAGCCTTGCAAGCATTGTGACTAATGAGTTAGTTGCGGGATGGTGCATTACGGGACGAGTAAAGAGACTTGCCGGTAACAATATTGAACTAGGTACAATCGAATCTTGGGCAAGTAACATACCGATGACAAAGGGAACAACGTATGTTGTTATGCGGTTTGACCGATAAAGATCTTCGTAGAATATGTAGGAGCCAATACGAGCATCCAGGTTCCGTAATGGGTTATTGACCGGAGATGTGTCTCGGTCATGTCTACATAGTTATCGAACCCGTAGGGTCCGCACGCTTAACGTTCGATGACGATTTGTATTATGAGTTATGTGATTTGATGACCGAAGTTTGTTCGGAGTCCCGGATGAGATTGGGGACATGATGAGGAGTCTCGAAATGGTCAAGAGGTGAAGATTGATATATTGGAAGGCTATATTCGTACATCGGAAAGGTTCCGAGTGATTCGGGTATTTTTCGGAGTACTGGAGAGTTACGAGAATTCGTCGGGAGAAGTATTGGGCCATACGGGAATAGAGGAGGCAGGCCAAAGGGAAGGAGGCGCGCGCCCGCCCATGGGTCCGAATTGTACTAGGGGAAAGGGGGCGGCGCCCCCCTTGCCGTTTCCTACCCCCTCTCTCTTTCCCTCTTTCTCCTCTCCTACTCCGGAAAGGAAAAGGGGAATCCTACTAGGACTTGGGAGTCCTAGTAGGACTCCCCACACTTGGCGCGCCCCCTCTACGGTCGGCCTCCTCCTCCCTCCTTTATATATGTGGGCAGGGGACACCCCAAAGGCACAACAGACAATCTCTTAGCCGTGTGCGGTGCCCCCCTCCACAGTTACACACCTCTGTCATATCGTCGTAGTGCTTAGGCAAAGCCCTGCGCCGGTAACTTCGTCATCACCGTCACCACGCCGTCGTGCTGACGAAACTCTCCCTCGACCTCAACTGGATCAAGAGTACAAGGGACTTCACCGAGTTGAACGTGTGCAGATCACGGAGGTGCTGTATCTTCGGTGCTAAGATCGGTCGATTCGTGAAGACGTACGACTACATCAACCGCGTTATCATAACGCTTCCGCTTTTGGTCTACGAGGGTACATGGACTACACTCCTCCCTCTCGTTGCTATGGATCACCTTGATAGATCTTGCATGTGCGTAGGATTTTTGTTAAATTACTACGTTCCCCAACAGTGGCATCCGAGCCAGGTCTATGCGTAGATGTTGTATGCATGAGTAGAACACAAAGGAGTTGTGGGCGTGTGTATATACATATTGCTTGCCGTCACTAGTTGATTCTTGATTCAGTAGTATTGTTGGATGAAGCGGCTTAGACCGACATTACGTGTATGCTTATGCAAGACTGGTTCTACCGACGTGCTTCACACATAGGTGGTTGGTGGGTGTCAGTTTCTCCAACTTTAGTTGAATCGGATTCAATGAACATGGTTCTTTCTGAAGATCAAAAAGTAATCACTATACCGCGTTGTGGTTTTTGATGTGTAGGTAAGAACGGTTCTTGCTAAGCCTGTAGCAGCCACGTAAAACTTGCAACAACAAAGTAGAGGACGTCTAACTTGTTTTTGTAGGGCATGTTGTGATGTGATATGGTCAAGACGTGATGAGATATAAATTGTTGTATGAGATGATCATGTTTTGTTGAAGTTATCGGCAATTGGCAAGAGCCTTATGGTTGTCTCATTATTGCATAAAATGGAAGCGCCATGTAATTGCTTTACTTTATCGCTATGCGATAGCAATAGTTGCAAAAGAAATAGTTGGCGGGACTCCATGTGACAACATATTGATAAAGAACAAGATGATGGAGATCATGGTGTCATGCCGGTGACGATGGAGATCATGCCGGTACTTTGGAGATGGAGATCAAAGGCACAAAATGATGATGGCCATATCATGTCACATATTTTGATTACATGTGATGTTTATCTTTTATGCTTCTTATTTTTCTTAGTACGGCAGTAGCATTATAAGATGATCTCTCACTAAATTTCAAGGTATAAGTGTTCTCCCTGAGTATGCACCGTTGCGACTATTCGTCATGCCGAGACACCACGTGATGATCGAGTGTGATAAGCTCTACGTTCACATACAACGGGTGCAAGCCAGTTTTGCACACGCAGAATACTCGGGTTAAACTTGACGAGCCTAGCATATATAGATATGGCCTCGGAACACTGAGACCGAAAGGTCGAGCGTGAATCATATAGTAGATATGATCAACATAGTGATGTTCACCATTGAAAACTACTCCATCTCAGGTGATGATCGGACATGGTTTAGTTGATATGGATCATGTGATCACTTAGATGATTAGAGGGATGTATATCTAAGTGGGAGTTCTTAAGTAATATGATTAATTGAACTTTAATTTATCATGAACTTGGTCCTGATAGTATTTTCATATCTATGTTGTAAATCAATTGCTCGCGTATAGCTTCCCCGTTTATCATGAACTAAGTTGAAAGATGATAGTAGAAATGATGTGGACTAGGTCCATGATCTGAGGATTATCCTCATTGCTGCACAGAAGAATTATGTCCTTGACGCACCGCTAGGTGACGGACCTATTGCAGGAGCAGATGCAAACGTTATGAACGTTTGGCAAAGCTCGGTATGATGACTACTTGATAGTTTAGTGCGCCATACTTTATGGCTTAGAAATGGGATTTCAAAGACGTTTTGAATGCCACGGAGCATATAAGATGTTCCAAGAGTTGAAATTGGTATTTCATACTCATGCCTATGTCAAGAGGTATAAGGCCTCTGACAGTACTTTGCCTACAAGATGGAGGAGAATAGCTCTACCAGTGAGCATGTGCTCAGATTGTCTGGGTACTACAATTGCTTGAATCAAGTGGGAGTTAATCTTCCAGATAAGATAGTAATTCACAAAAGTTCTCTAGTCACTATCACCAAGTTACTAGAACTTCATGATGAACTATAATATGCAAGAGATGAAGAAAAACAATTCCCAAGCTCTTCGCAATGCTAAAATCGGCGGAAGTAGAAATCAAGAAAAGCATCAAGTGTTGATGGTTGACAAGACCACTAGTTTTAAGAAAAAGGGTAACGGGAAGAAGGGGAACTTCAAGAAGAACTGCAAGCAAGTTGCTGCTCAAGTGAAGAAGCCCAAGTCTGGACCTAAGCTTGAGACTAAGTGCTTCTACTGCAAAAGGACTGGTCACTAGAAGTGGAACTTCCTGAAGTATTTGGCGGATAAGAAGGATGGCAAAGTGAACAAATGTATATTTGATATACATATTATTGATGTGTACTTCACTAGTGTTTATAGCAACCCCTCAGTATTTGATACTTGTTCAGTTGCTAAGATTAGTAACTCGAAACGGGAATTGCAGAATGAACAGAGACTAGTTAAGGGTGAAGTGACGATGTGTGTTGGAAGTGGTTCCAAGATTGATATGATCATCATCGCACACTCCCTATACTTTCGGGATTGGTGTTCAACCCAAATAAATGTTATTTGGTGTTTGCGTTGTGCATGAATATGATTTGGTCATGTTTATTGCAATACGGTTATTCATTTAAAGTCAGAGAATAATTGCTGTTTTATTTACATGAATAAAACCTTCGATGGTCATACACCCAATGAAAATAGTTTGTTGGATCTCGATTGTAGTGATACACATATTCATAATATTGAAGCCAAATGATGCAAAGTTAATAATGATAGTGCAACTTATTTGTGGCACTGCCGTTTAAGTCATATTGGTGTAAAGCGCATGAAGAAATTCCATGCTGATGGGCTTTTGGAATCACTTGATTATGAATCATTTGATGCTTGCGAACCATTCCTCATGGGCAAGATGACTAAAACTCCGTTCTCCGGAACAATGGAGCGAGCTACTGACTTCTTGGAAATAATACATATGGACATATGCAGTCCGATAAGTGTTAAGGCTCGCGGCGGGTATCGTTATTTTCTGACATTCACAAATTATTTGAGAAGATATGGGTATATCTGCTTAATTAAACACAAGTCTGAAACAGTTGAAAAGATTAAAAGAAGTTCAGAGTGAAGTGGAGAATCATCGTAACAAGAAAATAAAGTTGTCTGCGATTTGATCGCGGAGACGAATATTTGAGTTACGAGTTTGGTCTTCATTTAAAACAATGTGCAATAGTTTCGCAACTCACGCCACCTGGAACACCACAGCGTAATGGTGTGTCCGAACCTCACAATCATACTTTATTAGTCATGGTACGATATATGATGTCTCTTACTGATTTATTACTATCATTTTGGGGTTATGCATTAGAGACAGCTGCATTCACATGAAATAGGGCACCATCTAAATCCGTTGAGACGACACCATATGAACTGTGGTTTAGCAAGAAACCTAAGCTGTCGTTTCTTAAAGTTTGGTGCTGTGATGCTTATGTGAAAAACTTTAAACCTGATAAGCTCAAACCCAAATCAGAGAAATGTGTCTTCATAGGATACCGAAAGGAAATTGTTGGGTACACCTTCTATCATAGATCCGAAGGCAAGATATTCGTTGCTAAGAATGGATCCTTTCTAGAGAAGAAATTTCTCTCGAAAGAAGTGAGTGGGAGGAAAGTAGAACTTGATGAGGTAATTGTACCTTCTCTCGAATTGGAAAGTCGTTCATCACAGAAATCAGTTCCAGTGATTCCTACACCAATTAGTGAGGAAGCTAATGATGATGATCATGAAACTTCAGATCAAGTTACCACCGAACCTCGTAGGTCAACCAGAGTATGGTCCACACCAGAGTGGTACGGTAATCCTGTACTGGAAGTCATGTTACTAGACCATGGCGAACCTACGAACTATGAGGAAGCGATGACGAGCCTAGATTCCGCAAAATGGCTTGAGGCCATGAAATCTTAGATGGGATCCATGTATGAGAACAAATTAAGGACTTTGATTGACTTGCCCGATGATCAATGAGTCATTGAGAATAAATGGATCTTTAAGAGGAAGACGGACGCTGATAGTAGTGTTACTATCTACAAAGCTCGAATTGTCGCAAAATGTTTTCGACAAGTTCAAGGTGTTGACAACGATGAGATTTTTCACTTGTATTGATGCTTAAAAGTCTCTCTGAGTCATGTTAGCAGTTCCCGCATTTTATGAAATCTGGCAAATGGATGTCAAAACTGCATTCCTTAATGGATTACTTAAAGAAGAGTTGTATATGATGCAACCAAAAGGTTTTGTCGATCCTAAAGGTGCTAACAAAGTGAGCCAGCTCCAGCGATCCATCTATGGACCGGTGCAAGCATCTCGGAGTTGGAATATATGCTTTAATAAAGTGACCAAAGCATATGGTATTATACAGACTTGCGGTGAAGCCTGTATTTACAAGAAAGTGAGTGGGAGCACTACCGCATTTCTGATAAGTATATGTGAATGACATATTGTTGATCAGAAATAATGTAGAATTTTCTGGAAAGCATAAAGGAGTGTTTGAAAGGAGTTTTTCAAAGAAAGACCTCGGTGAAGCTACATACATATTGAGCATCAAGATCTATGAGATAGATCAAGACTCTTGATATATCTTCAATGAGTACATACCTTGACAAGATTTTAAAGTAGTTCAAAATGGAACAGTCAAAGAAGGAGTTCTTACCTATGTTGCAAGGTGTGAAGTTGAGTAAAGACTCAAAACCCGACCACGGCAGAAAATAGAAAGAGAATGAGAAGTCATTCCCTATGCCTCAGTCATAGGTTCTATGAAGTATGCTATGCCGTGTACCAGACCTATTGTGTACCTCACCATAAGTTTGGCAAGAGGGTACAATAGTGATCCAGGAGTGGATCACTGGAAATTGGTCAAAAATATCCTTAGTGGAATAAGGAAATGTTTCTCGGTTATGGAGGTGACAGGGAGTTCGACATAATGATTTACGTTGATGCAAGCTTTGACACCGATCTGGATGACTCTAAGTCTCGATCTAGATACATATTTAAAGTGGGAGCGATTAGCTAGAGTAGCTCCGTGCAGAGCATTGTAGACATAGAAAATTTGCAAAATACATACGGCTCTGAATGTGGCAGACCCGTTGACTAAATTTCTCTCACAAGTGAAACATGATCACTCTTTGGGTGTTAATCACATAGCGATGTGAACTAGATTATTGACTCTAGTAAACCCTTTGGGTGAGTCACATGGAGATGTGAACTAATCACATAAAGATGTGAACTATTGGTGTTAAATCACAGGACGATGTGAACTAGATTATTGACTCTAGTGCAAGTGGGAGACTGAAGGAAATATGCCCTAGAGGCAATAATAAAGTTGTTATTTATATTTCCTTATATCATGATAAATGTTTATTATTCATGCTAGAATTGTACTAACCGGAAACTTAGTACATGTGTGAATACATAGACAAACAGAATGTCACTAGTATGCCTCTACTAGACTAGCTCGTTGAATCAATGATGGTTATGTTTCCTAACCATAGACATGAGTTGTCGTTTGATTAACGGGATCGCATCATTAGAGAATGATAGCACGTTGATCATTTAGTTTGTTGCTATTGCTTTCTCCATGACATATACATGTTCCTATGTCTATGATATTATGCAACTCCCGAATACCGGAGGAATACTTTGTGTGCTACCAAATGTCACACCGTAACTGGGTGATTATAAAGGTGCTCTACATGTGTCTCTGATGGTGTTTGTTGGGTTGGCATAGATCGAGATTAGGATTTGTCACTCCGAGTATCGGAGAGGTATCTATGGGCCCTCTCCGTAATGCACATCAATATAAGCCTTGCAAGCATCGTGACTAATGAGTTACTTACGGGATGATGCATTACAGAACGAGTAAAGAGACTTGCCGGCAACGAGATTGAATTAGGTATGAGGATACCAACGATCGAATCTCGGGCAAGTAACATACCGATGACAAAGGGAACAACATATGTTGTTATGCGGTTTGACTGATAAAGATCTTCGTAGAATATGTAGGAGCCAATATGAGAGTCCAGGTTCCGCTATTGGTTATTGACCGGAGATGTGTCTCGTGTTGGGGAACGTAGTAATTTCAAAATTTTCCTACACACACACAGGATCATGGTGATGCATAGCAATTAGAGGGGAGAGTGTTGTCCACGTACCCTCGTAGACCAAAAGCGGAAGCGTTTGCACAACGCGGTTGATGTAGTCATACGTCTTCATGATCCGGCCGATCAAGTACCGAACGTACGGCACCTCCGAGTTCAGCACACGTTCAGCTTGATGACATCCCTCGAACTCCGATCCAGCCGAGCTTTGAGGGAGAGTTCCGTCAGCACGACAGCGTGGCGACGATGATGATGTTCTACTGACGCAGGGTTTCGCCTAAGCACCGCTACGATATTATCGAGGTGGACTATGGTGGAGAGGGGCACGGCACACGGCTAAGAGATCCAGGAGATCAATTGTTGTGTCTAGAGGTGCCCTCTGCCCCCGTATATAAAGGAGCAAGGGGGGAGAGGCGGCCGTCCAGGAGGAGGCGCGCCCGGGAGTAAGACTCCCTCCTTTCCTAATTGGAGTAGGAGAAGGGTGAAGGAGGAGGGAGAGAGGAAGGAAATGGGGGCACCGCCCCCTCCATGTCCAATTCATACAAGAGGGAGAGGCGGCGCGCGGCTGCCCTGGCCGCCCCTCTTCTTCTCCACTAAGGCCCATCTTAGCCCATTAAACCCCAGGGGGGTTCCGGTAACCCCCGGTACTCCGGTAAAATCCCGATTTCTCCCGGAACATTTCTGATATCCAAATATAGGCTTCCAATATATCAATCTTTATGTCTCGACCATTTCAAGACTCCTCATCATATTCATGATCATATCCGGGACTTCGAACTTCCTTCGGTTCATCAAAACACATAAACTCATAATATAACCGTCATCGAACTTTAAGTGTGCGGACCCTACGAGTTCGAGAACTATGTAGACATGACCGAGACACGTCTCCGGCCAATAACCAATAGCGGAACCTGAATGCTCATATTGGGTCCTACATATTCTACGAAGATATTTATCTGTCAAACCGCATAACAACATACGTTGTTCCTTTTGTCATCGGTATGTTACTTGCTCGAGATCCGATCGTCGATATCTCAATACCTAGTTCAATATCGTTACCGGCAAGTCTCTTTACTGGTTCCATAACACATCATCCCGCAACTAACTCATTAGTTACAATGCTTGCAAGGCTTAAGTGATGTGTATTAATGAGTGGGCCCAGAGATACCTCTCCGACAATCGGAGTGACAAATCCTAATCTCGAAATACGCCAACCCAAAAAGTACCTTCGGAGACACCTGTAGAGCACCTTTATAATTAGCCAGTTACGTTGTGACGTTTGGTAGCACACAAAGTGTTCCTCTGGTAAACGGGAGTTGCATAATCTCATAGTCATAGGAACATGTATAAGTCATGAAGAAAGCAATAGCAACAAACTAAATGATCAAGTGCTAAGCTAATGGAATGGGTCAAGTCAATCACATCACTCTCCCAATGATGTGATCTCGTTAATCAAATGACAACTCTTTGTCTATGGCTAGGAAACATAACCATCTTTGATCAACGAGCTAGTCAAGTAGAGGCATACTAGCGACACTCTGTTTGTCTATGTATTCACACATGTATCATGTTTCCGGTTAATACAATTCTAGCATGGATAATAAACATTTATCATGATATAAGGAAATAAATAATAACTTTATTATTGCCTCTAGGGAATATTTCTTTCAGTCTCACACTTGCACTAGAGTCAATAATCTAGATTACACAGTAATGATTCTAACACCCATGGAGCCTTGATGGTGATCATGTTTTGCTCGTGGAAGAGGCTTAGTCGACGGGTTTGCAACATTTAGATCCGTATGTATCTTGCAAATCTCTATGTCTCCCACATGGACTTGATCCCGGATGGAGTTGATGCGTCTCTTGATGTGCTTGGTTCTCTTGTGAAATCTGGATTCCTTTGCCAAAGCAATTGCACCAGTATTGTCACAAAAGATTTTCATTGGACCCGATGCACTAGGTATGACACCTAGATTGGATATGAACTCCTTCATCCAAACTCCTTCATTTGCTGCTTCCGAAGCAGCTATGTACTCCGCTTCACATGTAGATCCCGCTACGATGCTTTGTTTAGAACTACACCAACTGACATCTCCACCGTTTAATTGAAACATGTATCCAGTTTGCGATTTAGAATTGTCCGGATCAGTGTCAAAGCTTGCATCGATGTAACCATTTACGACGAGCTCTTTGTCACCTCCATAAACGAGAAACATATCCTTCGTCCTTTTCAGGTATTTCAGGATGTTATTGACCGCTGTCCAGTGCCTCCCTGCTAAACTTATAGCAAGGCACACATCAGGTCTGGTACACAACATTGCATACATGATAGAGCCTATGGCTGAAGCATAGGGAACATCTTTCATCTTCTCTCTATCTTCTGTAGTGGTCGGGCATTGAGTCTTACTCAACTTCACACCTTGTAACATAGGCAAGAACCCTTTCTTTGCTTGATCCATTTTGAACTTCTTCAAAACTTTGTCAAGGTATGTGCTTTGTGAAAGTCCAATTAAGCGTCTTGATCTATCTCCATAGATCTTGATGCCCAATATATAAGTAGCTTCACCCAGGTCCTTGATTGAAAAACTATTATTCAAGTATCCCTCTATGCTATCCAGAAATTCTATATCATTTCCAATCAACAATATGTCATCCACATATAATATCAGAAATGCTACAGAGCTCCCACTCACTTTCTTGTAAATACAGACTTCTCCAAAAGTCTGTATAAAACCATATGCTTTGATCACACTATCAAAACGTTTATTCCAACTCCGAGAGGCTTGCACCAATCCATAAATGGATCGCTGGAGCTTGCACACTTTGTTAGCTCCCTTTGGATCGAAAAAACCTACCAGTTGCATCATATACAACTCTTCTTCCAGAAATCCATTTAGGAATGCAGTTTTGACATCCATTTGCCAAATTTCACAATCATAAAATGCAGCAATTGCTAACATGATTCGGACAGACTTAAGCATCGCTACGGGTGAAAAAGTCTCATCGTAGTCAATCCCTTGAATTTGTCAAAAACCTTTTGCAACAAGTCGAGCTTTATAGATAGTAACGTTACCGTCAGCATCAGTCTTCTTCTTGAAGATCCACTTATTTTCAATGGCTTACCGATCATCGGCAAGTAAACCAAAGTCCACACTTTGTTCTCATACATGGATCCCATCTTAGATTTCATGGCCTCAAGCCATTTTGTGGAATCTGGGCTCACCATTGCTTCTTCATAGTTTGTAGGTTCGTCATGGTGTAGCAACATAACCTCCAGAATAGGATTACCATACCACTCTGGTGCGGATCTCACTCTGGTTGATCTAAGAGGTTCTGTAACAACTTGATCGGAAGTTTCATCATCATCATCATCATCATCATCATTAACTTCCTCACTGATCGGTGTAGGTGTCACAGGAACCGGTTTCTGTGATGAACTACTTTCCAATAAGGGAGCAGGTATAGTTACCTCATCAAGTTCTACTTTCCTCCCACTCACTTCTTTCGAGAGAAACTCCTTCTCTAGAAAGGATCCAAATTTAGCAACAAAAGTTTTTGCCTTCAGATCTGTGATAGAAGGTGTACCCAACAGTTTCCTTTGGGTATCCTATGAAGACACATTTCTCCGATTTGGGTTCGAGCTTATCAGGTTGAAGTTTTTCACATAAGCATCGCAGCCCCAAACTTTAAGAAATGACAACTTTGGTTTCTTGCCAAACCACAGTTCATAAGGCGTCGTCTCAATGGATTTCGATGGTGCCCTATTTAACATGAATGCAGCCATCTCTAAAGCATAACCCCAAAATGATGGCGGTAAATCAGTAAGAGACAACATAGATCGCACCATATCTAGTAAAGTACGATTACGACGTTCAGACACACCATTACACTGTGCTGTTCCGGGTGGCGTGAGTTGCGAAACTATTCCGCATTGTTTCAAATGAAGACCAAACTCGTAACTCAAATATTCTCCTCCACGATCAGATTGTAGAAACTTTATTTTCTTGTTACGATGATTGTCAACTTCACACTGAAATTCTTTGAACTTTTCAAATGTTTCAGACTTATGTTTCATCAAGTAGATATACCCATATCTGCTTAAATCATCTGTGAAAGTGAGAAAATAACGATACCCGCCGCGAGCCTCAACATTCATTGGACCACATACATCTGTATGTATGTGTTCCAACAAATCTGTTGCTCGCTCCCTAGTTCCGGAGAACGGTGTTTTAGTCATCTTGCCCATGAGGCACGGTTCGCAAGTACCAAGTGATTCATAATCAAGTGGTTCCAAAAGTCCATCAATATGGTGTTTCTCATGCGCCTTACACCAATATGACCTAAACGGCAGTGCCACAAATAAGTTGCACTATGATTATCAACTCTGCATCTTTTGGCTTCAATATTATGAATATGTATATCACTACTATCGAGATTCAATAAGAATAGACCACTCTTCAAGGGTGCATGACCATAAAAGATATTACTCATATAAATAGAACAACCATTATTCTCTGATTTAAATGAATAACCATCTCGCATCAAAGAAGATCCAGATATAATGCTCATGCTCAACGCTGGTACCAAATAACAATTATTCAGGTCTAACACTAATCCCGAAGGTAGATGTAGAGGTAGCATGTCGACCGCGATCACATTGACTTTGGAACCAATTCCCACGCGCATCGTCACCTCATCCTTGGCCAATCTTCGCTTAATCTGTAGTCCCTGTTTCGAGTTGGAAATATTAGCAACAGAACCAGTATCAAATACCCAGGTGCTACAGTGAGCATTAGTAAGGTACACATCAATAACATGTATATCACATATACCTTTGTTCACCTTGCCATCCTTCTTATCCGCCAAATACTTGGGGCAGTTCCGCTTCCAGTGACCAGTCTGTTTGCAGTAGAAGCACTCAGTTTCAGGCTTAGGTCCAGACATGGGTTTCTTCTCTTGAGCAGGAACTTGTTTGTTGTTCTTCTTGAAGTTCCCCTTCTTCTTCCCTTTACCCTTTTTCTTGAAAGTAGTGGTCTTGTTGACCATCAACACTTGATGCTCCTTTTTGATTTCTACCTCTGCAGCCTTTAGCATCGCGAAGAGCTCGGGAATTGTCTTATACATCCCTTGCATATTATAGTTCATCACGAAGCTTTTGTAGCTTGGTGGCAGTTATTGAAGAACTCTGTCAATGACACTATCAACAGGAAGATTAACTCCCAGTTGAGTCAAGTGATTATGATACCCAGACATTTTGAGTATATGTTCACTAATCGAACTATTCTCCTCCATCTTGCAGCTATAGAACTTATTGGAGACTTCATATCTCTCAATCCGGGCATTTTCTTGAAATATTAACTTCAACTCCTGGAACATCTCATATGCTTCATGACATTCAAAATGACACTAAAGTCCCGGTTCTAAGCCATAAAGCATGGCACACTGAACTATCGAGTAGTCATCAACTTTACTCTGCCAGACGTTATTAATGTTATCAGCAGCATCTGCAGCAGGCCTGGCACCTAGCGGTGCTTCTAGGACGTAATTCTTCTATGCAGCAATGAGGATAATCCTCAAGTTACGGACCCAGTCTGTGTAATTGCTACCATCATCTTTCAACTTTGCTTTCTCAAGGAACACATTAAAATTTAACGGAACAACAGCACGAGCCATCTATCTACAATCAACATAGACAAGCAAAAAACTATCAGGTACTAAGTTCATGATAAATTTAAGTTCAATTAATCATATTACTTAAGAACTCCCACTTAGATAGACATCTCTCTAATCTTCTAAGTGATCACATGATCCAAATGAACCAAACCATGTCCGTGAAGGAAATATGCCCTAGAGGCAATAATAAAGTTATTATTTATTTCCTTATATCATGATAAATGTTTATTATTCATGCTAGAATTGTATTAACCAGAAACATGATACATGTGTGAATACATAGACAAACAGAGTGTCACTAGTATGCCTCTACTTGACTAGATCGTTGATCAAAGATGGTTATGTTTCCTAACCATAGACATGAGTTGTTATTTGATTTACGGGATCACATCATTAGGAGAATGATGTGATTGACTAAACCGGCATAGCACTTGATCGTTTAGTTTGTTGCTATTGCTTTCTTCATGACTTATACATGTTCCTATGACTATGAGATTATGCAACTCCCGTTTACCAGAGGAACACTTTGTGTGCTACCAAATGTCACAACGTAACTGGGTGATTATAAAGGTGCTCTACAGGTGTCTCCGAAGGTACTTGTTGGGTTGGCGTATTTCGAGATTAGGATTTGTCACTCAGATTGTCGGAGAGGTATCTCTGGGCCCTCTCGATAATGCACATCACTTAAGCCTTGCAAGCATTGCAACTAATGAGTTAGTTGCGGGATGATGTATTACGGAACGAGTAAAGAGACTTGCCGGTAACGAGATTGAACTAGGTATTGAGATACCGACGATCGAATCTCGGGCAAGTAAGATACCGGTGACAAAGGGAACAACGTATGTTGTTATGCGGTCTGACCGATAAAGATCTTCATAGAATATCTGGGAGCCAATATGAGCATCCAGGTTCCGTTATTGGTTATTGACCGGAGACAAGTCTCAGTCATGTCTACATAGTTCTCGAACCCGTAGGGTCCGCACGCTTAAAGTTTCGGTGACGATTGTATTATGAGTTTATGTGATTTGATGTACCGAAGGTAGTTCGGAGTCCCGGATGGGATCAGGGAGATGACGAGGAGTCTCGAAATGGTCGAGACGTAAAGATCGATATATTGGACGACTATATTCGGACATCGGAAAGGTTCCGAGTGATTCGGGTATTTTCGGGGGTACCGAGGAGTTACAAGAATACGAGGAAGAAGTAATGGGCCTCATGGGCCAAGTGGTGGAAGAGAGTAGGTAGGGCGCGCGGCCCCCCTAGCCCAAACCGAATTGGACTAGGGGGCGGCCCCCTTTCCTCCTTTTCCTCCTTCTCCTTCCTTCTCCTTCTCCTCCTTCCTTTCCTCCTCCTAGTAGGAGTAGGAAAGGGGAGTCCTACTCCTACTAGGAGGAGGACTCCTCCTCCTGGCGCGCCCATAGAGGGCCGACCGTCCTCCCCCCTTGCTCCTTTATATACAGGGGCAGGGGGGCACCTCTAAACACACAAGTTGATCAGTTGATCTCTCTCAGCCGTGTGTGGTGCCCCCCTCCACCATATTCCACATCGGTCATATCGTAGCGGTGCTTAGGCGAAGCCCTGCATCGGTAGCAACATCATCACCGTCACCACGCTGTTGTGCTGACGGAACTCTCCCGTGAAGCTCTGTTTGATCAGAGTTCGCGGGACGTCATCAAGCTGAACGTGTGCTAAACTCGGAGGTGCCGTGCGTTCGGTACTTGGATCGGTCGGATCGTGAAGACATACGACTACATCAACCGCGTTGTGCTAACGCTTCCGCTTTCGGTCTACGAGGGTACGTGGACAACACTCTCCCCTCTCGTTGCTATGCATCACCATGATCTTGCGTGTGCGTAGGAAAATTTTGAAATTACTACGTTAACCAACGATGGCATCTGAGCCTGGTTTTATGCGTAGATGTCATATGCACAAGTAGAACACAAGTGAGTTGTGGGCGATATAAGTCATACTGCTTACCAGCATGTCATACTTTGGTTCGGCGGTATTGTTGGATGAAGCGGCCCGGACCGACATTACGCGTACACTTACGCGGGACTGGTTCTACCGACGTGCTTTGCACACAGGTGGCTGGCGGGTGTCAGTTTCTCCAACTTTAGTTGAACCAAGTGTGGCTATGCCCGGTCCAAGGATAAAACAGCACCAACTTGACAAACTATTGTTGTAGTTTTGATGCGTAGGTAAGCACGATTCTTGCTAAGCTCGTAGCAGCCACGTAAAACTTGCAACAACAAAGTAGAGGACATCTAACTTGTTTTTGCAGGGCATGTTGTGATGTGATATGGTCAAGACATGATGCTAAATTTTATTGTATGAGATGATCATGTTTTGTAACTGAGTTATCGGCAACTGGCAGGAGCCATATGGTTGTCACTTTATTGTATGCAATGCAATTGCGCTGTAATGCTTTACTTTATCACTAAGCGGTACCGATAGTCGTGGAAGCATAATATTGGCGAGACGACAACGATGCTACAATGGTGATCAAGGTGTTGCGCCGGTGACGATGGTGATCATGTCGGTGCTTTGGAGATGGAGTTCACAAGCACAAGATGATGATGGTCATATCATATCACTTATATTGATTGCATGTGATGTTTATCTTTTATGCATCTTATCTTGCTTTGATTGACGGTAGCATTATAAGATGATCTCTCACTAAATTTCAAGATAAAAGTGTTCTCCCTGAGTATGCACCGTTGCCAAAGTTCTTCGTGCCCAGACACCACATGATGATCGGGTGTGATAAGCTCTACGTCCATCTACAATGGGTGCAAGCCAGTTTTGCACACGCAGAATACTCAGGTTTAACTTGGCGAGCCTAGCATATGCAGATATGGCCTCGGAACACTGAGACCGAAAGGTCAAGCGTGAATCATATAGTATATATGATCAACATATCGATGTTCACCATTGAAAGCTACTCCATTTCACGTGATGATCGGTTATGGTTTAGTTGATTTGGATCACGTGATCACTTATAAGATTAGAGGGATGTATTTATAAGTGGGAGTTCTTAAGTAATATGATTAATTGAACTTAAATTAATCATGAACTTAGTCCTGGTAGTATTAGCATATCTATGTTGTAGATCAATAGCTCGCGTTTAGCTCCCGTGTTTTATTTTTGATTTGTTCCTAGAGAAAACTAAGTTGAAAGATGTTAGTAGTAATGATGCGGATTGGATCCGTGATCTGAGGTTTGTCCTCATTGCTGCACAGAAGAATTATGTCCTTAATGCACCGCTAGGTGACAGACCTATTGCAGGAGCAGATGCAGATGTCATGAATGTTTGGCTAGCTCAATATGATGACTACTTGATAGTTTAGTGCACCATGCTTAACAGCTTAGAATCGGGACTTCAAAGACGTTTTGAACGTCATGGATCATATGGATGTTCCAGGAGTTGAAGTTAATATTTCGAGCAAATACCCGAGTTGAGAGATATGAAGTCTCCAACATGTTCTATAGCTAAAAGATGGAGGAGAATAGCTCAAGCAGTGAGCATGTGTTCAGATTGTCTGGGTACTACAATCGCTTGAATCAAGTGGGAGTTAATCTTCCAGATAAAATAGTGATTGACAGAATTCTCTAGTCACCATCACCAAGTTAGTAGAACTTTGTGATGAACTATAGTATGCAAGGGATGATGAAAATGATTCCCGAGCTTTTCATGATGATGAAATTGATGAAGGTAGAAATCAAGAAAGAGCATCAAGTGTTGATGATTAACAAGACCACTAGTTTCAAGAAAAGGGCAAAGGGAAAGAAAGGGAACTTAAAGAAGAACGGCAAGCAAGTTGCTCTCAAGTGAAGAAGCCCAAGTCTTGTCCTAAGCCTGAGACTAAGTGCTTCTACTGCAAAGGGACTAGTCACTGGAAGCGGAACTGCCCCAAGTATTTGGCAGATAAGAAGGATGGCAAAGTGAACAAAGGTATATTTGATATACAGATTATTGATGTGTATTTTACTAGTGTTTGTAGCAATCCCTCGGTATTTGATACTGGTTCAGTTGCTAAGAGTAGTAACTCGAAACGGGAGTTGCAGAATGAACAGAGACTAGTTAAGGGTGAAGTGACGATGTGTGTTGGAAGTGGTTCCAAGATTGATATGATCATCATCGCACACTCCCTACACTTTCGGGATTAGTGTTGAACCTAAATAAGTGTTATTTGGTGTTTGCGTTGAGCATGAATATGATTTGATCATGTTTATTGCAATACGGTTATTCATTTAAGTAAGAGAATAAATTGTTGTTCTGTTTACATGAATAAAACCTTATATGGTTACACACCCAATGAAAATAGTTCATTGGGTCTCGATCGTAGTGATACACATTCTCATAATATTGAAGGCAAAAGATGCAAAGTTAATAATGATAGTGCAACTTATTTGTGGCACAGCTGTTTAGGTCATATTGGTGTAAAGCGCATGAAGAAAATCCATGTTGATGGGCTTTTGGAATCACTTGATTATGAATCAGTTGATGCTTGTGAACCGTGCCTCATGGGCAAGATGACTAAGACTCCATTCTCCGGAACAATGGAGCAAGCAACTGACTTATTGGAAATAATACATATTGATGTATGCAGTCCGATGAATGTTGAGGCTCGCGGCGGGTATCGTTATTTTCCGACCTTCACAGATGATTTGAGCAGATATGGGTATATCTACTTGATGAAACATAAGTCTAAAATATTTGAAAAGTTCAAAAAACTTCAGAGTGAAGTGGAAAATCATCATGACAAGAAAATAAAGTTTCTACGATCTGATTGCAGAGACAAATATTTGAGTTACGAGTTTGGTCTTCAATTAAAACAATGTGGAATAGTTTCACAAAATCGTGCCACCTGGAACACCACAGCATAATGGTGTGTCCGAACGTCGTAACCGTACTATTATTGGATATAGTGCAATCTATGATGTTTCTTACCGATTAATCACTATAGTTTTGAGGTTATGCATTAGAGACAACTACATTCACGTTAAATAGGGCACCATCTAAATCCGTTGGTTTGACACCGTATGAACTATGGTTTGGCAAGAAACCTAAGCTGTCGTTTCTTAAAGTTTGAGGTTGCAATGCTTATGTGAAAAAGTTTCAACCTGATAAGCTCAAACCCAAATCGGAGAAGTGCGTCTTCATAGGATACCCAAAAGAAAATGTTGGGTACACCTTCTATCACAGATCTGAAGGCAAGATATTCATTGCTGAGAATGGATCCTTTCTAGAGAAGGAGTTTCTCTCGAAAGAAGTGAGTGGGAGAAAAGTAGAACTTGATGAGGTAACTGTACGTGCTCCCTTATTGGAAAGTAGTTCATCACAGAAATCTGTTCCTGTGACTACTACACCAATTAGTGAGGAAGCTAATGAAGATGATCATGTAACTTCAGATCAAGTTACTACCGAACCTCGTAGGTAAACCAGAGTGAGATCCGCACCAGAGTGGTACGGTAATCCTGTTTTGGAGGTCATGTTACTTGACCATGACGAACCTACGAACTATGAGGAAGTGATGATGAGCCTAGATTCCGCAAAATGGCTTGAGGCCATGCAATCTGAGATAAGATCCATGTATAAGAACAAAGTATGGACTTTGATTGACTTGCCCAAAGTTCGGCGAGCCATTGAGATTAAATGGATCTTCAAGAGGAAGACGTATGCTGATAGTAGTGTTACTATCTACAAAGCTAGAATTGTCGCAAAAAGGTTTTGGACAAGTTCAAGGTGTTGACCACGATGAGAATTTCTCACTCATATCTATGCTTAAGTCTGTCTGAGTCATGTTAGCTATTGTCGCATTTTATGAAATCTGGCAAATGGATAAACAAAACTGCATTCCTTAATAGGATTTATTAAAGAAGAGTTGTATATGATGCAACCAGAAGGTTTTGTTGATCCTAAAGGTACTAACAAAATATGCAAGCTCCAGCGATCCATCTATGGACTGGTGCAAGCATCTCGGAGTTGGAATATACGCTTTGGTAAGTTGATCAAAGCATATAGTTTTATACAGACTTGCGGTGAAGTCTGTATTTACAAGAAAGTGAGTGGGAGCACTACAACATTTCTGATAAGTATATGTATGACATATTGTTGATCGGAGATGATGTAGAATTATTCTGCAAAGCATAAAGGAATGTTTGAAAGGAGTTTTTTCAAAGAAAGACCTCGGTGAAGTTGCTTACATATTGAGAATCAAGATCTATAGAGATAGATCAAGACGCTTGATAAGTTTTTCAATGAGTACATACCTTGACAAGATTTTGAAGTAGTTCAAAATGGAACAGTCAAAGAAGGAGTTCTTGCCTGTGTTACAAGGTGTGAAGTTGACTAAGACTCAAAACCCGACCACGGCAGAAGATAGAGAGAGAATGAAAGTCATTCCCTATGCCTCAGCCATAGGTTCTATAAAGTATGCGATGCTGTGTACCAGACCTATTGTATACCCTGCCCTGAGTTTGGCAAAGGAGTACAATAGTGATCTAGGAGTAGATCAGTGTACATTGGTCAAAATTATCCTTAGTGGAATAAGGATATGTTTCTCGATTATGGAAGTGACAAAAGGTTCGTCATAAAGGGTTACATCGATGCAAATTTTGACACTGATCCAGATGACTCTAAATCTCAATTTGGATACATATTGAAAGTGGGAGCAATTAGCTAGAGTAGCTCTATGCAGAGCATTGTTGACATAGAAATTTGCAAACTACTTACGGATCTGAATGTGGCAGACCCGTTGACTAAACTTCTCTCACAAGCAAAACATGATCACACCTTAGTACTCTTTGGGTGTTAATCACATAGCAATGTGAACTAGATTATTGACTCTAGTAAACCCTTTGGGTGTTGCTCACATGTCGATGTGAACTATGGGTGTTAATCACATGGTGATGTGAACTATTGGTATTAAATCACATGGCGATGTGAACTAGATTATTGACTCTAGTGCAAGTGGGAGACTGAAGGAAATATGCCCTAGAGGAAATAATAAAGTTGTTATTTATTTCCTTATATCATGATAAATGTTTATTATTCATGCTAGAATTGTATTAACCGTAAACATGATACATGTGTGAATACATAGATAAACAGAGTGTCACTAGTATGCCTCTACTTGACTAGATCGTTGATCAAAGATGGTTATGTTTCCTAACCATAGACATGAGTTGTCATTTGATTAACGGGATCACATCATTAGGAGAATGATGTGATTGACTTGACCCATTCCATTAGCATAGCACTTGATCGTTTAGTTTGTTGCTATTGCTTTCATCATGACTTATACATGTTCCTATGACTATGAGATTATGCAACTCCCGTTTACCAGAGGAACACTTTGTGTGCTACCAAATGTCACAACGTAACTGGCTAATTATAAAGGTGCTCTACAGGTGTCTCCGAAGGTACTTTTTGGGTTGGCGTATTTCGTCATTAGGATTCGTCACTCCGATTGTCGGAGAGGTATCTCTCGGCCCTCTCGGTAATGCACATCACTTAAGCCTTGCAAGCATTGCAACTAATGAGTTAGTTGCGGGATGATGTATTACGGAACGAGTAAAGAGACTTGCCGATAACGAGATTGAACTAGGTATTGAGATACGAATGATCGAATCTCGGGCAAGTAACATACCGATGACAAAGGGAACAACATATGTTGTTATGCGGTCTGACCGATAAAGATCTTCATAGAATATGTGGGAGCCAATATGACCATCCAGGTTCCGCTATTGGTTATTGACTGGAGACATGTCTCGGTCATGTCTACATAGTTCTCGAACCCGTAGGGTCTGCACGCTTAAAGTTTCGGTGACGATTGTCCTATGAGTTTATGTGATTTGATGTACCGAAGGTAGTTCGGAGTCCAAGATGGGATCAGGGACATGACAAGGAGTCTCAAAATGGTCGAGACGTAAAGATCGATATATTGGACGACTATATTCGGACATCGGAAAGGTTCCGAGTGATTCGGGTATTTTCGGGGGTACCGGGGAGTTACGGGAATACGAGGAAGAAGTAATGGGCCTCATGGGCCAAGTGGTGGAAGAGAGGAGGTAGGGCACGCGGCTCCCCTAGCCCGAACCGAATTGGACTAGGGGGGCGGCCCCCTTTCCTCCTTTTCCTCCTTCTCCTTCCTTCTCCTTCTCCTCCTTCCTTTCCCCCTCCTAGTAGGAGTTGGAAAGGGGAGTCCTACTCCTACTAGGAGGAGGACTCCTCCTCCTGGCGCGCCCATAGAGGGCCAGCCGGCCTCCCCCTTGCTCCTTTATATACAGGGGCAGGGGGGCACCTCTAGACACACAAGTTGATTAGTTGATCTCTCCCAGCCGTGTGCGGTGCCCCCCTCCATCGTATTCCACCTCGGTCATATCGTAGCGGTGCTTAGGCGAAGCCCTGCATCGGTAGCAACATCATCACCGTCACCACACCGTTGTGCTGACGGAACTCTCACGTGAAGCTCTGCTGGATCGGAGTTCGCGGGACATCATCGAGCTGAACGTGTGCTGAACTCGGAGGTGCCGTGCGTTCGCTACTTGGATCGGTCGGATCGTGAAGAGGTACGACTACATCAACCGCGTTGTGCTAACGCTTCTGCTTTCGGTCTACAAGGGTACATGGACAACACTCTCCCCTCTCGTTGCTATGCATCACCATGATCTTGCGTGTGCGCAGGAAAATTTTGAAATTACTACGGTACCCAACAGTCCGATAATCACGTGAGATGGAGTAGTTTCAATGGTGAACATCACTATGTTGATCATATCTACTATATGATTCACGCTCGACCTTTCGGTCTCCGTGTTCCAAGGCGATATCTGCATATGCTAGGCTCGTCAAGTTTAACATGAGTATTCCGCGTGTGCAACTGTTTTGCACCCGTTGTATTTGAACGTAGAGCCTATCACACCCGATCATCACGTGGTGTCTCAGCACGAAGAACATTAGCAATGGTGCATACTCAGGGAGAACACTTATACTTTGATAATTTAGTGAGAGATTATCTTATAATGCTACCGTCAATCAAAGCAAGATAAGATGCATAAAAGATAAACATCACATGCAATCAATATAAGTGATATGATATGGCCATCATCATCCTGTGCTTGTGACCTTCATCTCTGAAGCACCGTAATGATCACCATTGTCACCGGCGCGATACTTTGATCTCCATCGTAGCATCGTTGCCGTCTCGCCAACTTAGGCTTCTACGACTATCGCTATCGCTTAGTGATAAGGTAAAGCATGGTGATTGCATTGCATACAATAAAGCGACAACCATATGGCTCCTGCCAGTTGCCGATAACTCGGTTACAAAACTTGATCATCTCATACAATAAAATATAGCATCATGCCTTGACCATATCACATCACAACATGCCTTGCAAAAACAAGTTAGATGTCCTCTACTTTGTTGTTGCAAGTTTTACATGGCTGCTACGAGCTGAGCAAGAACCGTTCTTACCTACGCATCAAAACCACAATGATAGTTCATCAAGTTAGTGCTATTTTAACCTTCTCAAGGACCGGGCGTAGTCACACTCAGTTCAACTAAACTTGGAGAAACTGACACCCGCCAGCCACCTGTGTGCAAAGGACGTCGGTAGAACTAGTCTCGCGTAAGCATACGCGTAATGTCGGTCCGGGCCGCTTCATCCAACAATACCAGCGAACCAAATTATGACATGCTGGTAAGCAGTATGACTTGTATCGCCCACAACTCACTTGTGTTCTACTCGTGCATATAACATCAAAGCATAAAACCAGGCTCAGATACCACTATTGGGGAACGTAGTAATTTCAAAATTTTCCTACACACAGAGGATCATGGTGATGCATAGCAACGAGAGGGGAGAGTGTTGTCCACGTACCCTCGTAGACCGAAAGTGGAAGCATTTCCACAACGCGGTTGATGTAATCATACGTCTTCACGATCTGACCGATCAAGTACCGAATGTACGGCACCTCCGAGTTCAGCACACGTTTAGCTCGATGACGTCCCTTGAACTTTGATCCAACCAAGCTTTGAGGGAGAGTTCCATCAGCACGACGGCATGGTGACGATGATGATGTTCTACCGACGTAGGGCTTCGCCTAAGCACCGCTACGATATTATCAAGGTGGACTATGGTGGAGAGGGGCACCGCACACGGCTAAGAGATCCAGGAGATCAATTGTTGTGTCTAGAGGTGCCCCCTGCCCCCGTATATAAAGGAGCAAGGGGGCAAAGGCGGTCGGCCTAGAGGAGGCGCGCCAAGGAGCAGTCCTACTCCCACCGGGAGTAGGACTCCCTCCTTTCCTAGTTGGAGTAGGAGAAGGGGAAGGAGGAGGGAGAGAGGAAGGAAAGGGGGGCACCACCCCCTCCTTGTCCAATTCAGACTAGAGGGAGAGGGGGGGCGCGGCCTACCTTGGCCGCCCCTCCTCTTCTCCACTAAGGCCCATCTTGGCCCATTAACACCCCCCTGGGGGGGGGGGGTTCGGTAACCCCCGGTACTCCAGTAAAATCTCGATTTCACCCGGAACATTTCCAATATCCAAATATAGGCTTCCAATATATCAATCTTTATGTATTGACCATTTCTAGACTCCTCGTCATGTCCGTGATCACATCCGGTACTCCGAACTTCCTTCGGTACATCAAAACACATAAACTCATAATATAACCATCATCGAACTTTAAGCGTGCAAAACTATGTAGACATGACCGAGACACGTCTCCGGTCAATAACCAATAGCGGAACCTGGATGCTCATATTTGCTCCTACATATTCTACGAAGATCATTATCGGTCAAACCGCATAACAACATACGTTGTTCCTTTTGTCATCGGTATGTTACTTGCCCAAGATTCGATCATCAATATCTCAATACCTAGTTCAATCTCATTACCGGCAAGTCTCTTTACTCGTTCCGTAACACATCATCCTGCAACTAACTCATTAGTTACAATGCTTGCAAGGCTTAAGTTATGTGTATTGCTGAGTGGGCCCAGAGATACCTCTCTGACAATCAGAGTGACAAATCCTAATCTTGAAATATGCCAACCCAACAAGTACCTTCGGAGACACCTGTAGAGAACCTTTATAATCACCGAGTTACGTTGTGATGTTTGGTAGCACACAAAGTGTTCCTCCGGTAAAAGGGAGTTGCATAATCACATAGTCATAGGAACATGTATAAGTCATGAAGAAAGCAATAGCAACAAACTAAACGATCAAGTGCTATGCTAATGGAATGGGTCAAGTCAATTACATCATTCTCCCAATGGTGTGATCTCGTTAATCAAATGACAACTCTTTGTCTATGGCTAGGAAACGTAACCATCTTTGATCAATGAGCTAGTCAAGTTGAGGCTTACTAGTGACACTCTGTTTGTCTATGTATTCACACACGTATCATGTTTCCGGTTAATACAACTCTAGCATGAATAATAAACATTTATCATGATATAAGGAAATAAATAATAAATTTATTATTGCCTCTAGGGCATATTTCCTTCATCTCGGTCATGTCTACATAGTTCTCGAACCGTAGGGTCCGCACGCTTAACGTTCGATGGCAGTTTGAATTATGAGTTATGTGATTAGATGACCGAAGTTTGTTTGGAGTCCCGGATGAGATCAGGGACATGACGAGGAGTCTCGAAATGGTTGAGAGGTAAATATCGATATATTGGAAGGCTATATTCGAACATCAGAAAGGTTCCGAGTGATTCGAGTATTTTTCGGAGTATCGGAGAGTTACAGGAATTCGCCGGGAGAAGTATTGGGCCTTATTGGGCCATACGGGAATAGAGGAGCCTCTGAATTGGACTAGGGGAAAGGGGTGGTGCCCCCTTGCCCTTTCCTACTCCCTGTCTCTTTCCCTCTTTCTTATCTCCTACCCCGGAAAGGAAAAGGGTAGTCCTAGTAGGACTCCCCACACTTGGCGGGCCCCCTCTAGGGCCAGCCTCCTCCTCCTCCCTCTTTTATAGACGTGGGCAAGGGACACCCCAAAGGCACAACAGACAATCTCTTAGCCGTGTGCGGTGCCCCCTCCATAGTTACAGACCTCGGCCATATCGTCGTAGTGCTTAGGCGAAGCCCTGCGCCAGTAACTTCATCGTCACCGTCACCACGCCGTCATGCTGAAGAAACTCTCCCTCGGCCTCAACTAGATCAATAGTACGAGGGACGTCACCGAGCTGAACATGTGCAGATCGCGGAGGTGCCGTATCTTCGATGCTAGGATCGGCCGGATCATGAAGACGTACAACTACATCAACCGCATTGTCATAACGCTTCCGCTTTTGGTCTACGAGGGTATGTGGACTACACTCTTCTCTCTCGTTGCTATGCATCACCTTGATAGATCTTGCGTGTGCGTAGGAATTTTTTTGAAATTACTGCGTTCCCCAACACATGCATGACAAAAAACATGACCTACTATGACAAACACGTATCATGACGAAAGTGTATTTTTTGTAGTGTTGGTGGGCCGAAGCCGGCCATGGGGCACGTGAAGCAAGCTGAAAGCTTCCCCAGAGAGAACATTGAGGTCGGCTCCATCATCGATGGGGGTCTTAGTGACTGCTATGTTGCAGATGGTGAGGGTGCAGAGCATCGGGAGTTCGCCAGCTCCCATGGTGGTCGTGGGCTGGTCCCTCAAGTCAAAGGTGATGTCGGCCTTAGGTGCCGCTGTCGGATTTCGTGTTCCGGCAGACCCTTGAGGTTCGAACACTGGGGTGCGCGCGGAGATTTCGCCTTCTACCTACCTGCACCCCTCCGCCTCGCTAAGATCTAAGCTATGGAAAGAATAGCACAAGAGACACAGGGTTTATACTGGTTCGAGCCACCGTTGTGGTGTAATACCCTACTCCAGTGTGTGGTGTGGTGGATTGCCTCTTGGGCTGATGATGATGAGCAATACAAGGAAGAACAACCTCGCGAGGGTCTGTTCTTGGCTGAGGGGATGAACTGCTAGGAGGAGTTCAGTCACCCTTCTCTTTCTCTCTCTTATCTATTCTCTCTCCGATTTCGATCCCTCTACCCTGTGGGTGGCTAGTCCTATTTATAGGCAAAGGCCCTGGGCCTCTTCCCAAATATTGAGTGGGAAGGGCGCCAAAAATTAGCCTTTTTGAAGGGGAACATCTGGTACACTTATCCTGACTAAAGTTGGTCCTCGCCTGCCAAAGGCTCTGGTGGTGACGCTGGCTTGGGCTCCGCAATGACTTCCTCCCTACCGTTGGACTGGTCTTGGTCTCGTTGCACCGAAACAGGTGCCTTTGCTTGATGCTCTCGCCTGCGCTTGCTCCCTTTGCACCAAAGAGGAAAGGAGGACACTGCGCGGCTGGCGCCCGCTTGGCACTCTTGGTCGTCATGGCTTGCGTCACGGGCACCTCGTGAGGTACCCCGCCTTGATCTCTCCGCCTCCTCGCGAGCCAGCCTGATGAGGCCGTGCCTGAGGAAGCTCCGTGTCGTTCGCCCCGTGAGGCTTGGCCCTTCGCGAGGGTCTTGGGTCTGTATTGATGAAGATGGGCCATGCTGGGCCCCCCTTTGAGCCACGCTGCAGGCTGCAGGTAGGCAAGTCTGGGGACCCCCATTCCCAGAACGCCGACAGTAGCCCCCGGGCCCAAGGCGTGCCCGGACTTGGCCGTGCAGGGAGGCGAAAGGGCAAGAGCAAAGTACCGCGGGCCCTAACAGCCTACGGCCTTGGGCGCCGCGTGGCGGTTGACTGGACGTGGGCGCCTCAGCAACCGCGCGAGTTGATAAGGGAGCGGCATCTGCCTAGGCTTTGCTTTTTTTGCTTTCTTCGGTTGCTGCTCAGATCCCCTTTCTTGCGCCTCTCCTTCCTTCCTCCAAAATTTCCAGATCTACTCCGACCGCGTGACCTAGGAAGCCATGGCGCCTCGTCAGTCCCCGGCCGGAGCTTGGTACTCGTCTTCCCTGGACTCACCGAACGTGTCGGAGGCAAGCCTCGCCCGGTTGCGCCGGATGGTGGTGGCGCAGGGCATCGACGGGGCGAAGGTGTTCAAGGCCGGCTTCGCCACCCCTGAGGGCCAAGGGAGCACCTTCTATCCGTTCTTTGTAAGCGCCATTGCTGCTGGCCTGGTGCCTCCCTTCTCCGAGTTCTTCTTCTCTGTCCTCCGCCATTATAAGCTACAGGCTCTGCATCTCCACCCCAACTCCGTCCTTCTCCTGGCCATCTTCGCCTATTACTGCGAGGCTCACGTAGGGGTGCAGCCCTTAGTGGCCTTGCTGCGCCACTACTTCTACCTCCGGACCTCTCGCGGTCCTGCTTCCGCGTGCGCAAGCTTCATCACGTATGGTGGCGCCATTGCCATTTCGAACCCCAGGAAAAGGATTGAGGGCTTCAAGAGCAAGTGGGTCTTGGCAGATGCTGGGCGCATCCACCCTCGGGTGATCTTGCCCATGGAGCAACCCACGAGCTCCAGTGATTGGGGTCGAGCGGAGCTGGTGTTGGAGAAGATGGACGTGGATCTGAGGCCGGCCAACATGGCGGCGGCGAAGCTGACCGGCGCGTCGCTGCTAAGGGAATTCCTGGAGCACCAGCTGGCTCCGCTTCGGCAGTACTCACTTCCAATGTGGAGGCCCCATCCGAGCCCCGCGGCCTTGGTCGACGAAGATCTGGCTGCGGTCCTCCAATCTCTGGTCGGGGGCGATGTGGAGAGGTTGGAGGGCGCTCCTACGCCCTTGTTCCTCCGCGAGGACTGGGATCAGGTAGTGGAGTCCATGCCCGTCTTCAACGGGGACGGGCCGGTGCCCATGGAAACTCCCGGGGAATCGGTGGACGTGTCCTCCGACGACTCCAGCGAAGAGGAGGAAGGAGGGGTGCCGGAAAAGGGGCCTGACTCCGAGGCGACTGACGGAGAGTCGAGGGCTCCCCTTCCTCGGTGCAGGTCCCGCACTCTCCGCCTCTCTCTGAGCGATGACAACAAGGATGATGACGAGAAGGGCGGCGGGAGCTTGCCCCCGATCCCGAAGAAGGACAGGACCGGGCTGATCTCCCGCGGGTCTGCCCCGGCCCCGAGGCGGACCGCAGACGCGCCTTCCGCTCCCGAGCTTCCCAAGGTTGACCCTTCCAGCCAGCTTTCAGGCTTCAAATTTAGCCGGAGGCTGCCTGAGCTCACTGGCGACGACCCGTAAGCGCTTGATTCTTGTCTTTATTTCTTGTTCTGCTGCTGAGGCTTGACGTCCACATCTCTTGGACAGGCTGGCGCCCGCAGCAAAGAAGCCAAAGGGAGCTCCTAAGGTTCCATCCGTGGCAGCGCCTCTGCCCGCGAAGGAAGGTGACCACGACGCACGGGCTTCTCCTGCCCGGTCGTCCTCGCGAGGCCTGGCTGAGCCGGCTGGGGCGAGCTCAGCCCCCATGGCCCAAGTGACTCCCGAGGTGCCTTTGCCTGCTGCCGCCACTACAGCCGTTGGGGCGCAGCAGGCTCCGCCGCAGGATGCTGTTGTCGCGCTGCCGCCTTCTCCTCCTACTCCACCGACTGCTGTCTCGCCGACTCCTCCTGCCGTTCTGGATCGTGCTGCTGCTGAGCTGGACCGGCTGCGGCAGGATCTTCTTGGCGCCGACCCTCGCTTGGTGGCCGGGCGCTTGGAGCTGGCTTTAGGATGGATTCGCTCCGACGCTTCGATTCGGGCGGCGCTGGTCCAGGCCTCGACGGCTTGCAATGAGGAGAGGCAGGCCGTCCTTGAGGCAAAGGCTGCTCGTGACGCAGCCCTGGGGGAGGTGGTCGACGTCCGTGGTCGCTGCAAGGCGCTGGAGGACGAGCTGCAAGGCCTGCGGGACCAGCTCGCGAATGAGGCCCGCCTTCGCCAAGAGCAGGAAGAAGGCGTGAGGGCTCGCGAGGCGGCCGTCAAGGAGAGGGAGGTCAAGCTCAGGAGGCGCCGTGATCGCCTAGGCGCGCTGGAGCAGGAGTTGGGGGCGAGGAAGGTCGAGCTGGACGACAAGGCCCAGGTTCTTGCCGAGGACCGCGTGGCCTTCGCGGAAATGGAGGCGAAGGCTCGATCCTCACTGAGGACACTTTACGACAGCGGCCTGGAGAGCCCGCTGGCTGGCACCGAGGACAGCCCGCCAAGCTGCTTCCCTTCCTGGTTCGCGCTCTTGAAGATGTCGCCCTTGGCCTTGGCCCCACGGCCGAGGCCGAGGCGCGTGTCCTGTCTTCTGCAGCGCTGATGTGGGTCCTTACCCACATCTACCTTCGTGATCCCAGCGTCGACCTCGACAGCCTGCTAGAGCCAGTAGGCGGCGAGCGTGCCGCTGCCGCTGCCGAGGCCGTGAAGGGTCGCGCGGAGGCTCTGCTGGGGAAGTTCTGGGCCATCAGCACCAAGCCGAAGCAAGGCGCTGCCGACCCCGCTGCTCCATGAGGCGAACCCACTCCGCGCTGCTCCACCGCCGACAAGTGACTCCGTTGTGGCTCCTGTCCTGCCTTTAATTCCTGCACATGTATCATGCCTCGGGGAGGCGTTTAAACTTGCGTTTGGCATTGATATAATAGTGTGGACTGTAATATTTGCTTTTGAATTCCTTGAAATTTACGCTTTTCCTTCCTACTTGCTTATGTTCTACGCTGGCAGAGCCGGCCCCGCGCATACCTTAGCCGCCGTTAGCCCCAACCGGAAACCAGGACGGGACCAAGGAGTGAGGGGCTACATGACAAGTTAGGCTCCTGAGTCACGATGCTCAAGAGTCCCCCTTGGCGCACGAACAACAAGTAGGGAGGTGTGATGTGGGTAGATCTACCATTCTACGTCTGCAGAGCCCGACCGCGCGCATACCCCAACCGTCGTTAGCCTTTCAGAACTAAGGAGTGAGGGGCTACGTGACCAGTTAGGCTCCTGAGTCGCGATGTTCAGGAGTCCCCCTTGATGCTCAAACGGCCTTCGTACCTTGGCTCCGCTCGGGGAGAGACGCGCGACGAACCAGGCCTAGGGGGGCCTTGCTGGGTGGCGTGCGTCTGGGTGTGACCCAGGCGCAGCCCCCGTGCCCAGCCCCCTCGCGCGGCACTCCCGAGGGGAGGCTTTACTATGAGGCTAGACACTGAGCTCTGGGCTCCCTAAGGATGATGCGGCCCGGGGGCCACCCTCAGTTGTTTATCACCAGCGCGGAGCATAGCGCTTCCGTATGTGTACGGGCATAGCCGCTCCTCGGCAGTGTCGTCAGCCAGCACGGAGCATGGTGCTTCCACTGGTACGTGGGAGGGGGCTCCCCTCCGGGAGGAGCCCTCGGGGCGTGTACAGCCCCGCCCTGACACGTGGCTGGCATGGTAGGGCTGGGCGAGGTGTATCTGGGCACCCGTGAGCCAGCGCGAGACTCACGGGGCCCTACCTCTAGGCGGGTTGCGCCTGGCACTGGGCCTTATCTTGTGATGTGTACCTGCAAATTTGGTTAGATGCCGGCACTCTACGTCCTCGGGTCCCGGCCCTCGAGCTGGTCTCAGCCGTCGCTGGTATGCCAGGTCGCGATGCCGTGGACAAGGCTAGAGGGTGAGGGCTGGAGAGCAAGTAAGAGCCCTAAGTCGTGATGCTCATGTACCCCCCCTTTAACGTGCAAGTGGTCGGCATGGAGAAGAAGAGGTGCCGTGGACCGGCATCAAATAATCAAGCATGGTGGGTCGAACGCATAGCCGGAAATAAACGCAAAAGGGATACATGCCACTGGGTCTGGCCCGAGCGACTTGGGGATGATGCAGCCCGAGGGGCGCCCCCAACAAAGTAAGCTAACAACATGAAATAAAAGGGATACATGCCGCAGGGACGGACCCATGCGGCCTGGGAATAATGCAGCCCTGGGGGGCGCTCCCAGCTGGAAATGAAACTTGAAAGATGTCACCTGATGATGTTGAGGACGAACGAGTGTTGGTGCAGCAGACTCGGTGGGCTGCGGAAGCCGATCCTCACGAGCCCCGAGGCCCAGGGGCCTCGGGAGGCTCCGGAGGCACTGGTGGCTCCTCGCGGACCATCTCCATCTCCGCCAGGGCTGCGGAACGCCTGGCCTCTTGAGCCTCCATGATGCCCCTCATGAGGTGCTGGTACGTGGCAGCCGCGTTCGGCAATCCATAAGGCATGCGAACGTAGCTGTGGGGTGGACCTTCGCAGCGCCCCACTCATGAGGGCCAAAGGTGCTCCAGAGAGGAGACTCGATTGAGCCCTGGTATGTCGATGTAGACGCGCAGCCCACCATCCTCGCCTGGATGGGGAGCCACAGCTGGTAGGCGGCGGCCGCCTTTCATGACTCTTGACTCCTGTAGCTCCTGAATGGCCTTGCTGACGAACTCTTGAGGGTCTGGCCCTCCTTGCCTTACTCCTTCTTGAGGGAAACGTGCTTCGAAACAGGCCTCCATGTGGTGCCCAAGCGCCTCCCTCGTGACCTTAGCCAGGTCGGTGGCCCTCCAGGGGAGAGCCCCTGAGCCCTGCCTGAGGAGGGCGCCGGGCGCGCTTTCCTATGCAATGGAAGGAGGTTCCCCCTGGGCAGGCGCGGGCCGTGATGGGCTTGCCTCCCGAGGGGCTGGGCCGGACGATGTCTTGTTCTTCTTAGGGGCGGTCTCGGGAAGCCTCCTGCTTCCGCGATCCGAGTGTTCCAGTGATGCGGCCTAAAAGGCTCGTTCCAGGGAACACACCACGTCCTTCTCTTCACAGGGCACCGTGATGACTCCGCCACTTCCTGTCATCTTGAGGACGTTGTAGCCGTGGTGAGTTACGGCCATGAACATGGCCAGTGCTGGGTACCCAAGGATGGCGTTGTACGGCAGGCGAATGTGAGCGACGTTGAAGTCGATGAGCTCGGTGCGGTAGTTGTCGCATGCCCCGAAGGTCATAGGGAGGTGGACCTGCCCAATCGGGACCATGGAGCCGTCGGTGACTCCAGAGAAAGGCTTGGTTGGCTGAAGCT
The DNA here is from genome assembly GCF_002162155.2 of Triticum dicoccoides. Taxonomy (NCBI): domain Eukaryota; kingdom Viridiplantae; phylum Streptophyta; class Magnoliopsida; order Poales; family Poaceae; genus Triticum; species Triticum dicoccoides. The sequence goes on from NC_041380.1 coordinate 395,876,306, forward strand.
GGCTGTAGGGCACTTGGAGATTGTTGAGTGTTTCCACGGGCAGGACGTTGAGCCCTGCCCCGCCATCAATGAGGGTCCCGGTGACCACCACGTTGCTGATGGTTGGGGAACAAAGCATCGGGAGGACTCCGGCTGTGGCCGCACACTTGAGCCGATCTGCTAAGCTGAACATGGTGGCGCACGCCGACCACTTGAGAGGGCGCGTGGCTTCGAGCTTGGGGAGGACTCCATTCACTTCGCGGGCGAACTGCTTGAAGATGCGCTGAGAGGCTGGGGCTTGAGCCCCGCCCAGGATGCAGGCGATTGCGTGCGGCTCCTGGAAGCCCCCAACCCCCTCGTCCTGATGGCGGTCCTCGTTTCTCCTTGGCTACGGCGGCAGCGGAGGGAGGCCTGCGTTGCCTTGCGGGCGATCCTTGCGAGGCTGATCCCTCCAGTCTCCCTCGCGAGGTGGGTCTTGCCAGCGATCCTCGCGAGGTTGATCGCGCCACCCTTGGCACGGGCCGCAGTCTTCCTAACGTCCTGCGTTCCTTCCTCCTCCTCGACCATAGCCCCGGTCACCGTGGTCGGGGCGACGGCCGATCCTTCATTCTCGCATGGCTCAGAGCTCTTGACATTCGTTGGTGTTATGGGTGTGGAGGTCATGGTACACACAATACCGAGTGCCCTCGGAAGATTCGGGCTGATCTCTGCCCCGCTTGGTGTCTGGTTCTGCCGCGAGCACGGCAGCCCCCTTGCACTTCACATCCTTGGCCTTGGGCTTCTTCTCTTCTGGGTCTGCGGCAGGCAGCTTGACGAGGGAGAGACGCCCTTCCTCAGCCCTAGCGCACTTGGTTGCCAAGTTGAACAACTCCAAGGAAGTGCACAGGTCTTCATGCACCGCTAGCTCCTCCTTCACCTTGACGTCGCGCACGCCGTTGGAAAGGCTGAGATGATGGCCTCCTCGGTCACCTTGGGAATCTTGAGGCGTGCGTTGTTGAAGCGCTGGATGTACTTCTGCAGGGTCTCTCCGGGTTGTTGCTTGTTGCAGCGCATGTCGCTCACGGCGGGTGTGTCAGGACCCCGACTCGATGTCACATCGATCTAGCCGGTAACACCTCATATCACTTTGCGGCCTCACGCACGGTATCCCCACGGGTGTCGCCTTACCTTTGCTCGGGACCGTTTGCGCCTTTTGGCTCATGTATATGATAGTGTCGCTAGCATCCATATGATAAGGAGCCCGGGCTGACATGACTAGTCGTAAACCCAAAGTGGCACAGACTTACAGGGACAGGCATCCATGACCCAGCTTCGGACGTGTCGGTCATCAGCAAGTGGGTCCGGGCTGTAGCACTGGGCTAGCAGGACTCCGGTAAACCGGGCTGTAGCGGGCTAACAGGACTCCGGTACTCAATGCGTGACATTTCCCCGAAGGGACAGACACAGGAACGAAGAAGGACACATGCCGGCCAGCCTAAGTGTTCCAGAGCAGTAGCAAGCTACCATGGCTCAGCGGTAACACTAGGAGACATTTCCCGGTAAGAGAGGCTACTAAAGATAAACAACTAGATAGTCAGATCCCACACATACCAAGCATTTCAATCATACACACAATATGCTCGATATGTGCAAATACAACGAAGCATCACAACATGACTCTACGACACAAGTACTTTATTTAAGGCTCAGGGAGCCATACATAACATACACAAAGGTACGGGTCTCACGACCCAGCATTCAAGTCATACAGTCATACAAACCAGCAGCGGAAGTAACTTGTCTGAGTACAGACAACTAGTAAAATAAAAAGAGGCTTGGAAAGCCTAGCTATACTACATGGTCCTTCACAAGCTCAGGGTCACCACCTGGGCCTTCAGCCTACTCGTTGATGTCAACGTCTACATAGAACCCATCAGAAGGGGTTGCAGCGTCTTCTGTAAAAATGTAAATTATAGCAACATGAGTACAAAGGTACTCAGCAAGACTTACATCAGATCCTACATACATGCATATTATCAAGAAGGGTTGGTGGAGTTATTGCAGCAAGCCAGCTTTGACTCTTGGCTAGACTATCCTACGATACTGCAACTTGAAATGGTTTTGCGCACACGAGTCCACTACTCACCACTTCAATACACTACCGAGGATCCGCCTCCGTCTTCCTACGGAAGAGCCATCCTCGGCACTCACACTTATCTTGAGGCTTTTAGTAGTTTCCATTTACTTGTCTATGAACTGTATAGGCAACCAAGTAGTCCTTTACCGCGGACGCGGCTATTCGAATAGATCATGTTAACCCTGCAGGGGTGTACTTCTTCATACACGCTCTCACCACTTACCGTCGTTTACACGACATGTACTCGGCAACCTTCAAGCGGAAGCCCAACGTGGGTGTCGGCCACGACCTACCTAATCACCTAAGCCTCCAGTCCAGGTTTATCGCCTATTCAGGTTCCATCCGCAGGGAGTCCGGCCGAGGTTTCCCATACGGCCCCGAACGATGTGAACAGGG
>NC_041380.1:395878806-395887036 GCF_002162155.2 Triticum dicoccoides
GTCGTTCCAGGGCATCCAGACGAGGAGGGGAGAGGCAGGCAGGCAGGCGAGCTGGTGGCGTGGCGCGGTGGCGCGCGCGCGCGCCGGGCGCACTCCCCTCCCTCTGTCGAGGACGAAGACGACAGAGGAGGAGGCGGGCTGGGCGTTTCTCTTGATGGAGAAGCAATTCGCAATTCCTTTCTGGATGTTTCTCTTGATGCGGGAAATTCCCGGATCTACCTTCTGTGCTTTGATAATCTGATCCGTAAGGGTAGGTTTTGCCACCAAGGTGGAAAGAAAACCTTGAGGAACAATGTGAAGGTTAAGCTTCCGAAATTCCTCATGGAGAAGCGGTTGACTTTGTTGTAACATCAGGTTGTTACAATAAGATTTACGACTTAGCGCATCAGCCATGACGTTAGCTTTCCCTGGGGTGTAGGTTATTCCTAAGTCGAAGTCTGTGATCAACTCAACCCAACGTCTTTGCCTGAGATTCAAATCCGGTTGGGTGAAAATGTACTTCAGACTTTGGTGATCAGTGAATATTTCGCAACGGTTACCGAGGAGGTAATGTCGCCAGGTCTTGAGTGCATAGACTACGGCTGCAAGCTCTAGATCATGAGTAGGATAATTCTCCTCATGTGGGTGCAATTGCCGTGAAGCGTAGGCAATTACGTGTCGATCTTGCATGAGAATGCAACCTAGTCCTTGTCGCGAGGCGTCGCAGTAGATAACAAAGTCCTTGGAGAAGTCTGGCGGTACCAGTACGGGAGCAGAAGTCAGGCGTCCTTTCAGTTCCTGAAAGCTGTGCTCACATTGTGGAGTCCATTCGAACTTCTTATCTTTCTTGAGGAGTTCGGTTAGAGGTTTGGCAACTTTGGAGAAGTTCTCGACAAAGCGACGACAATAGCTCGCTAAGCCCAGAAAACTCCGAACTTGCTTGACCGATTCAGGTGGAGTCCAATTAAGGACAGCTTGAACTCGCTCAGGGTTAACAGCAATACCTTTACCAGATATTACATGACCCAGATAGGTCACTTCTGACAACCAAAATTCACATTTGGAAAACTTGGCATAAAGGCGATGCTCTCGAAGTTTCTTCAACACTAGCCTTAGATGTTCGGCATGTTCTTCCTCGTTCTTAGAGTAGATGAGTATATCATCGAGATAAACTACGACGAATTTATCCAAATACTCCATGAAGATTGAGTTCATTAACCGAGAAAAGGTGGCTGGAGCGTTGGTTAAACCGAAGGACATGACGGTGTACTCGTATTGGCCATAACGAGTAACAAAGGCCGTTTTAGGAATGTCCCCGTTTCTGATTTTGATTTGATGGTAGCCCAACCTCAAATCCATCTTGGAGAAGATTGAGGATCCAGCGAGCTGATCATACAGGTCGTTGATCCTGGGAAGCGGATATTTGTTCTTGATTGTGACCAAATTGACAGGTCGGTAATCTACAACCATCCGGTCCGTACCATCCTTCTTCTTGACGAATAGGACGGGGCAAGCCCACGGAGATGAACTAGGGCGGATGAAACCCTTTTTCAAGGACTCATCGAGTTGTTTCTGAAGCTCGGCTAGTTCTAGTGGTGCCATCTTATAAGGTCTTCTAGCAATCGGAACGGTTCCTGGGATGAGGTCTATTACGAACTCGACATCCCTGTCAGGTGGAACACCTGGCAATTCCTCTGGGAAGACATCCGGGAAGTCACGGACTACCGAAACGTCCTCAAGGTCTGGCAAAGGGCTGGCGTTAAGAGAATATAATTGTCGCTTGGCTAGTCGGGTTAAGACATTGACTATCTTGCCCGAAGGGTGAGTGAGTTGAACAGTCCTAGAGAAGCAATCAATTTTGGCATGATGAGCTGACATCCAGTCCATACCCAAAATGATATTAATATCTGAAAATTTAAGGGCTATCAACGATGCAAGGAAAACAAGTCTGTCGACTTGGATTTCATTTCCATAACTTACCCTAGAGGTCTGCCATCTAGAACCAGGAGTAGAAATTTCCATAGTGGATGGCATGTCACAGAATGCGGTGTTATGCAAACGAGCATAGTTTTCAGATATAAATGAATGGGAGGCTCCTGTATCGAAAAGAACAGATGCCGGGTGGCAATTAACAAGAAGCGTACCGAGAACGACGTTGGGATCCTCTTGAGCTTCTTCGGCAGAGATACAGTTGACATGGCCACGTGAGGCGGTGACCGGCTTGGCGTGGAATACTTTCCCTGTCGGCTTGCCACGGCCAACAGCTTTAGCAGACTGGTTGGGGTTGGTCTGGGGACACTCACGCATATAGTGGCCAGATTCCCCACACTTGAAACAAGTCACGGAACTGGTACGTGGAGGAGCATTGTTAGTCGGACCCCCATAGGGCTTGGCTGGTGCAGACTGTTGAACAGGGCGAGGCGCCTGGAAAGATGGCCTCGGTGTGAACCTGGGTGGCAGGGCGATGTTGGGCACCCACACGCGGCGCTTCTGAGGACCAGCACCGGATGAGGAACCCATGTCACGGCCATGCTTGCGTGTTGCGTCATAGTCAGTCTGACCAGTTTCAGCACTGATGGCTTTGTTGACAAGTTTCTGAAAAGATGTGCACTCATGCAGACGGAGGTCGCGGCGAAGCTCAGGACTAAGTCCCTTACGGAACCTTGCTTGCTTCTTGGCATCAGTAGAAACTTCCTCAGTTGCATATCGTGCGAGGTTACCAAACTCCCTGCTGTAAGCATCCATAGAAAGTCGGCCCTGAGTGAAACTGCAAAATTCCTCACGTTTACGGTCCATGAGACCCTCCGGAATGTGATGTTCACGGAAAGCCTCGCTGAATTCAGCCCAAGTAGTGACATGGCCCGCTGGGCGCATAGCTCCATAATTCTCCCACCATAGACTGGCGGGGCCTTCAAGATGATATGCAGCAAAGGTGACCTTGTCAGCCTCCGCTACCAGCGCAGAATGCAGTTTGTGAGAGATACTGCGAAGCCAGTCATCAGCGTCGAGAGGCTCGACGGAGTGGTGGAACGTGGGTGGATGTAATTTGATAAAATCACTGAGTGACACCACGTTAGTCCTCTGATGGTGTGCCGTGTTCTGTTCAATACGCTCCAACAAACGGTTGGTCTCCCGCTTGTTTCTCTCAGCTTCCATCATAACCTCGGCTAGGGAAGGAGGATGAGGCAGATTTGCATCCCTGACTTCACTGCCTTCGGCCTGCTCTTGAGGAGCAGGGTTAGTGCGCGTGTTGACCATCCTAGGTAAACAAGACAATGATTTAGTCAGGATGATAAAATTCCGACATAGGATATAAAATGTAAGGAATAACTCGAAATGCAAGATGATCATCCGTATGACATGGTAAATACAGAAACTACTTCTTTATTCCATCGTCATACACACCATACAGGGTTTAGTACAAGACCAAACAAAGTACTATTACGGTGAAAGGAGGATTACATCTCATCGGAGGCATCCCAAGCTCCTATACATTATTTTTCTACACCTCCGGAAAGAGTACAAACTAGGTCATATCCCACGAGTCACACGGGACGATAGACGACACAGCTAGTGCGAACTAGTGATACTACCACTAACTCAGACCGATCCGTAGTAGTCCTCGTAGAAGTCACCTCCATAGCCTGGAAGCTCAACATGATCATCCGGAAACAGACGATCTCGCGGAGCTTGTGGACCATAGGGACTAGGATGAGGTCTTGGACCAACAGACGGTGGCCTGCGGGGACCGCGAGGTGGGGTGATGCCTCCTACATCACGCCAACCCATCACGTCTGGCAGAGCAGATCTCACAGGATAGAGATCGCGCATATCCGAATATCCAGCTTGCACCGCCTGTGCGAACCGAGTCAATGTGGCCCAGTGGTCAGCACGGGTATTGAAGAGCTCTAACCTCAAGGCCCGATTTTCACGGTCCTTATCCTCGAGCATCTCAGCAGTGGTGCGAGTCCGTGAATCCTCCTGAGTGGGGTCAGCATAGATAGCCTGGAGATACCCTTGTGCTCCCGAAAGTGAACCTGGCATATACCGGAAATCAGAGTCCCGAAATAGACCAGACCTGACTCGCATGATGGTCATCATAGAGTAGGCGGCGTCCTGCACAGCCATCTCAATAGTAACCCCGAGTCCATAGGAGCAGTGCAGGGGCTCGGTGGACCCAGGATAAGATGGAAATATCCTGACAGTGTAGAGATACTGGCTTTGATTAAAGTCTCGGAATTGCTCTTCGACCGTGTACTCAGGATACCAGCGGTATCCAGCCTCAGTCATTACCCTGACCAACATGGCAGTATGGCCGGGTACATCTAGGCATCGAGTCAGGCGAACCACTTGATTGAGGTCGCGAGTGGCCATCTGAAAGCACAATCATAATGCAAAGGCATTAGAATTTCTAGCAAAATTTCGGCAGCATAACAGCTGTAAATGCTCAAGAAGGATTTTGAGACATTTGACAAAGAATTTCATACACACTCAACATCATCATATCAAGTTCTGAGTCCATGCTAGCAACATAATGTGGTAATAGGATTGAACTAGGCTTGTATCCATCAAACTTATAAGGTACTACTGATTAGTAACACGTGATCCTGATAGAGAGAATAGATCCTAATTCCTTAACCCCCGGTGGAAGAATGGACTGACTCAGATCAGGATGTCATAAGATAAAGGAGTAAAAGAGCCTTACGTTCCAACCCACAAACAATTCCCCTACATATAACTAAAGAATTTCTAGACTCAACATCGACCAGTTTGGCTTGGAGAACCTACAGGCAGTCCGGCTCTGATGCCAACGCTGTCAGGACCCCGACTCGATGTCACATCGATCTAGCCGGTAACACCTCATATCACTTTGCGGCCTCACGCACGGTATCCCCACGGGTGTCGCCTTACCTTTGCCCGGGACCGTTTGCGCCTTTTGGCTCACGTATATGATAGTGTCGCTAGCATCCATATGATAAGGAGCCCGGGCTGACATGACTAGTCGTAAACCCAAAGTGGCACAGACTTACAGGGACATGCATCCATGACCCAGCTTCGGACGTGTCGGTCATCAGCAAGTGGGTCCGGGCTGTAGCACTGGGCTAGCAGGACTCCGGTAAACCGGGCTGTAGCGGGCTAACAGGACTCCGGTACTCAATGCGTGACATTTCCCCGAAGGGACAGACACATGAACGAAGAAGGACACATGCCGGCCAGCCTAAGTGTTCCAGAGCAGTAGCAAGCTACCATGGCTCAGCGGTAACACTAGGAGACATTTCCCGGTAAGAGAGGCTACTAAAGATAAACAACTAGATAGTCAGATCCCACACATACCAAGCATTTCAATCATACACACAATATGCTCGATATGTGCAAATACAACGAAGCATCACAACATGACTCTACGACACAAGTACTTTATTTAAGGCTCAGCGAGCCATACATAACATACACAAAGGTACGGGTCTCACGACCCAGCATTCAAGTCATACAGTCATACAAACCAGCAGCGGAAGTAACTTGTCTGAGTACAGACAACTAGTAAAATAAAAAGAGGCTTGGAAATCCTAGCTATACTTCATGGTCCTTCACAAGCTCAGGGTCACCACCTGGGCCTTCAGCCTACTCGTTGATGTCAACGTCTACATAGAACCCATCAGAAGGGGTTGCAGCGTCTTCTGTAAAAATGTAAATTATAGCAACATGAGTACAAAGGTACTCAGCAAGACTTACATCAGATCCTACATACATGCATATTATCAAGAAGGGTTGGTGGAGTTATTGCAGCAAGCCAGCTTTGACTCTTGGCTAGACTATCCTACGATACTTCAACTTGAAATGGTTTTGCGCACACGAGTCCACTACTCACCACTTCAATACACTATCGGGGATCTGCCTCCGTCTTCCTACGGAAGAGCCATCCTCGGCACTCACACTTATCTTGAGGCTTTTAGTAGTTTCCATTTACTTGTCTATGAACTGTATAGGCAACCAAGTAGTCCTTTACCGCGGACGCGGCTATTCGAATAGATCATGTTAACCCTGCAGGGGTGTACTTCTTCATACACGCTCTCACCACTTACCGTCGTTTACACGACATGTACTCGGCAACCTTCAAGCGGAAGCCCAACGTGGGTGTCGGCCACGACCTACCTAATCACCTAAGCCTCCAGTCCAGGTTTATCGCCTATTCAGGTTCCATCCGCAGGGAGTCCGGCCGAGGTTTCCCATACGGCCCCGAACGATGTGAACAGGGTTCCCGAGATACCAAACGGGTATTCGGTACACCCGGCCACGTACCTACCGCATCACAGCCCACCCCTACGGTCAGCGTTGTCCACGGCCTCCAGTAGGCTACAAACACCAGAAACTACTTGCAACTCCTGGACGGAGAACTAGGGTGAATAAGAAGCCGAGAGGGTCCATTGGTTTCGGGCCCAATGCATGGTAGTAGCTGATTCTTAAATCACACATACAGATCTCAGTGCTTAAGGTCGGCTTCAATGAAACAACCCACCATGTACTCCTACATGGCCTCTCATCGATACCTTTACCAAATCGTGTTCACCACACCACTCTCATTACCGACATAATCATTTCACTCTAGCCCATCACCCAGATGAACCAGACCTGACACGACTCTAAGCATAGCAGGCATAGCAAGGTAGGAACAACACATACATATGGCTCAATCAACTCCTACACATGCTAGTGGGTTTCATCTAGTTACTGTGGCAATGACAGGTCATGCAGAGGAAATGGGTTCAACTACCGTAACACACAGCAGTTTGAAACGCGTTGTCTTAATGCAGTAAAAGAGAGCAGGAGCGAGAACATGGGATTGTATTGATATGATCAAATGGTTGGTTGCTTGCCTGATGGTTCGATGCACTGATACGGTTCTTCGTTAGGGTAATCACGGTACTCCTCGGAGGCAGAACCTGTCGCAAAGGACACCGATACACAACCATCACCAAACAATGTGCAACAATATGATGCATGCATGAAACATGGCAATATGAGTGTGTTGGGCTAATGCAACTAAGACCAGAAGGGTTTGAACCAATTTGAATCCAAGATTCAAATTTCAAACTCAAACATGGCCTTTTAAAGTGCTTTTCCTTGTTCTGCATTAAACATCAAGTTAACTTGTTTAGTCATGCATGAAAATAGTACAGATGGATAGATTGGATTTTTCTGATCATTTTTCATATATAATTTGTCTGATTTGGAGTTACAGAATAAAAGTTATGAATTTTTGAAGTTTAAATTATATTCTGGAATTTCCTGATTTAATTTAAATCCAGAAATATATATATTGCGCCAGCATGACGTCAGCACGACGTCAGCGGTCAACTGCGGCTGGCTGGGGTCAAACCTGACGTGTGGGGTCCACACGTCAGTGACAGGGGGGTTTAACAGAGGTTAGATTAATCCTGATTAAGAGTTAGTGGCGCTGGGGCCCACTGGTCAGTGTCAGGGGGGTTAACTAACAGCGATTAGTACTAAGCTAACCACCTGGCCGACGGGGCCCACGCGTCAGTGACTCTGGGGGGGTCAAACCCCAGGTCGGACAAGTCAAACCCGCCGGCGGTTAGTCGCCGGCGAGGTCCGCGGCGTACATGTGCCCCGGGTTTCCTCTGTGGTTCTCCAAACGGCATGCGGCTAGGTGCGTTGGAAAGCTAGCTCGATGGCGCGTCGGGCGGTGGCCGTGGCTGGGCCTGGGGTGGCCGGAGTCGACGGCGGCGAGCTCGGCTGCGGCCGCCGGGGTTCGGTCGTGCACGGAAACGGGGTTGGAGCTCGAAGGCGAGCGAAGCAAGGCGCTAGGGATGCTCTACGGGGCCTTACGAACTTGTTGGACTCGCCGGGGTGACCAAATGGTCACCGGAGCTGCGTCGACGGCGAGCTCGGCGACGGCGGAGGTTCGGCCGTGGTGGGAACGGAGTTACGGCGCGGGAACGAGGGGGAGAAGAGAGGGAAACGGTGGCGGAGCTCACCGCGGTTGCAGCGGGCGTCGAAGCGGGCTCGAGGACGCACTGGAGATGGCGATGGTGGTCGGAGCCCGAGGAGGAAGACGATGGCGACGGCGGCTCCACGGGGCGTCCGGCGTCTTGTGGCTTGACGGAGAGCTTCAGGGCGAGGGGGCGGAGCTCCTGCGCGAGTCGGGAAGGCGAGGGGAGGCCGGTGGCGGCGGCTATGGCGAACGGCGGCGATGGGTGCATTCGGACACGGGAGAGAGAGAGCGAGGGAG
>NC_041380.1:395887267-395920938 GCF_002162155.2 Triticum dicoccoides
CGTTCCAGGGCATCCAGACGAGGAGGGGAGAGGCAGGCAGGCAGGCGAGCTGGTGGCGTGGCGCGGTGGCGCGCGCGCGCGCTGGGCACACTCCCCTCCCTCTGTCGAGGACGAAGACGACAGAGGAGGAGGCGGGCTGGGCCGGCCAGCTACTGCTGGGCTGCATAGGGAGGAGCCCCAGGTAAGCTTCTCCCTCTTTATTTATTTTGTTTTCTAATTTCTGTCATTTGTTTTGATTTAAATAAAATATTAAATCATTTTATTACCTGGCATAATTTTTGGACATATATTAATATATATAACTAATATATTTCCAATGCAAATATTTAGGCATTAATTCCAAATGCCCAAAATAAATACCTATGAGCTCTTAAAAATATTGGTTTGATATTTATCTCTGTCCAATATTTTCAGAGAGCAACATGAGCATTTTCTTGGACCCTTTTGGAGAAATTTTTATCTGGGTCATTTTCAAAATGATTCTGAGGGTTTCACAAATCCCCATTTCAAGTTTCTGATGAAAGAGTAAACATGATGCAACACTCTAATGCATGACTAGCTAGGGTGTGACAGGGTGGCCGGTCGCGAGTACCTTAGAAGTTGGCAATGAAGCGGGTGCGCATCTCGTCCCAGGAGGAGATCGTGCCTGGAGCCAGGTTCAGGAGCCAGGTGCGGGCCCCGTCCTTGAGCGCCATGGGAAACCAGTTCGCCATGACCTTCTCGTCTCCATTGGCAGCTTCGATGCCCAGCTCATAGAGCTGGAGGAACTCCGCAGGGTCAGCCGTGCCGTCGTAACGAGGAGGCAGGTCTGGCTTCAACTTGCCGGGCCACGCGACGCTGCGTAGCTCGGTGGTGAAGGCACGGCAGCCTCCTGTGGCCATGGGAGGCCTTGGGTGACGAAGAGCTTGGTCTTGCACGTCCCCACGCGCTGCAGCTGGGAGCAGCGCGGGGTCTTGATGTGGGAGAGCAGGAGCATGGTCGCGACATGCTGGAGCAGGGAGCGCCCGGGCAGCTTCTTGCGGGCGAGGGACTTTTTGGCAGATCTGCTCTTGCCGCGCTGGCACCTGGCGGAGCGGGTTCCGCCCAGGGGCCACGCGCCTTGGAACCATGGTGCCTTCTTGAGGAGGAGGCAGGTGGGGCGCCCCCGGAGCTTCATCGCCCGCGTGGGGCGGGGTGCGGTGCAGTGGAACGGACGGCGCAGGAGAGCCCCCTGCGGCGCGGACGAGCTCGGCGACGCGGTCGAGCCATTCTTCATAGATGTCGTCGACGGGATGGTAGCACAGGAGCTCGTTTGCCGCGATGAGCGCAGCTCGAGCCTCCATGGGTGCGCGTAGCGCGCGGGACGAAGAACTAGCTGGGGTGAGCGAGGGAGTAGCGGTGCGGCCGTCTTGCCGCATGGACGGATGCTAAGACGACGCTCGCTGCTCGTTCCCCACCGGGCCGGTGGCGGCGTTGACGGCAGGTGACGGGGAACGGCGAGGACGCCCACTGACAGGAGCCGTCTGGGCGACGCGGGAAGCGAGAGCGGCCCGGCGCTCGGCGCGGGCCCGACGAGCGTCAGACATGGACGCGATGGTCGGAGGAGAACGGGGTGGTGGAATATTCCGGCGCACCCCTACCTGGTGCGCCAAATGTCGGATTTCGGGTTCCGGCAGACCCTTGAGGTTCGAACACTGGGGTGCGCGCGGAGATTTCGCCTTCTACCTACCTGCACCCCTCCGCCTCGCTAAGATCTAAGCTATGGAAAGAACAACACAAGAGACACAGGGTGTATACTGGTTCGGGCCACCGTTGTGGTGTAATACCCTACTCCAGTGTGTGGTGTGGTGGATTGCCTCTTGGGCTGATGATGATGAGCAATACAAGGAAGAACAGCCTCGCGAGGGTCTTATCTTGGCTGAGGGGATGAACTGCTAGGAGGAGTTCAGTCACCCTTCTCTCTCTCTCTCTCTTCTCGATTCTCTCTCCGATTTCGATCCCTCTACCCTGTGGGTGGCTAGTCCTTTTTATAGGCAAAGGCCCTGGGCCTCTTCCCAAATATTGAGCGGGAAGGGCGCCAACAATTGGCCATTTTGAAGGGGAACATCTGGTACACTTATCCTGACTAAAGTTGGTCCTCGCCTGCCAAAGGCTCTGGTGGTGACGCTTGCTTGGGCTCCACAATGACTTCCTCCCTGCCATTGGATTGGTCTTGGTCTCGTTGCACTGAAACAGGTGCCTTTGCTTGATGCTCTCGCCTGCGCTTGCTCCCTTTGCACCAAAGAGGAAAGGAGGACACTGCGCGGCTGGCGCCCGCCTGGCACTCTTGGTCGTCATGGCTTGCGTCACGGGCACCTCGTGAGGTACCCCGCCTTGATCTCTCCGCCTCCTCGCGAGCCAGCCTGATGAGGCCGTGCCTGAGGAAGCTCCGTGTCGTCTGCCCCGCGAGGCTTGGCCCCTCGCGAGGGTCTTGGGTCTGTGTTGATGAAGATGGGCCGTGCTGGGCCCCCCTTTGAGCCACGCTGCAGGCCGCAGGCAGGCAAGTCTGGGGACCCCCGTTCCCAGAACGCCGACAGCCGCCCAGCCCGGAGGAGCTCCATGCTGTACGTGAGCGGCGCCCACCTGGCGGGAGAACTGCTTGACGTGGCGGCCCGAGGTCGGCGCCTCGAATCGCCGAGGAGGGCTACGATGGTGTGGGGCGCCGGCGCCACGAAGCGCGCGATGAAGAGGCCGCGCAGCTCCTCCCAGGAGGCTACAAAAGACCCTGGCAAGCTGAGCAGCCAGGCGCGTGGCACGCTTGCGAGGGGCATGGGAAGCCAGTTGGCCAGACCTTGCCGTCACCACCGGCTGCCAACACGGCTTCCTCGTATGCCAGGAGAAAACCTGCCGGATCCGCCGCTCCGTCGTATCAGGGCGGTAGGTCCGGTTGAACTTGGGCGGCCACTGCACCCGCCGTAGGGCGGGGGTGAAAGCTCGGAGGCCCTCGGCTCCCCTAAAAGTGCACGTCGATCCGGTCGATGGAGGGGCATCCGCCATGAGAGCCGAACAGCGGAGTACATCGGACAGAGAGGCGGACCTTCGACGCACCCCTACCTGGTGCGCCAAATGTCGGATTTCGGGTGCCGCAAATGTAACACCCACGAGGCGGCTATGTCTCCCACGTGTCGAGGCATGACTTAGAGGCATAACTGCAATGTGGTTTTGTCGCAAGAAGGGTCATCTTCACACAATCCCATGTAATGAACAAGAAAGGGATAAAGAGAGTTGGCTTACAATCGCCACTTCACACAATACTTAAATAATTCATACATCATGCAAAATACGCACATAGACTGACTACAGTCAAATCCGAATGAAAAGAAGATAACCCCAAATGCTAGATCCTCGATCGTCCCAACAGGGCTCCACTACTGATCATCAGGAAACGAAACATAGTAACGACCAAGGTCCTCGTCGAACTCCCACTTGAGTTCGGTAGCATCACCTGCAACTGTTTTGGTAGTATCTGTGAGTCACGAGGACTCAGCAATCTCAAAACCCGTGAGATCAACACTATTTAATCTTATGGGTATGATAAGGCAATGAGGTGGAGTTGCAGCAAGCGATAGCAAATATGGTAGCTAACATATACATATAAGAGTAAGATGAGAAGCTATGCAACGGCCGTGAAAATAGAAGTGATCCTGCAGCTACTTACAATCAAACATAACCCAAACCATGTTCACTTCCCGAACTTCACCGAAAAGAGACCATCACGGCTACACACGCAGTTGATTCATTTTAATTAAGTCAAGTGTCAAGTTCTCTACAACCGGATATTCAAAAATTCCCATCTGCCACATAACCGTGGGCACGGCTCTCGAAAGTTTATACCCTACAGGGGTGTCCCAACTTAGCCCATCACAAGCTCTCACGATCAACGAAGGATATTCCTTCTCCCGGAAAGACCCGATCAGTCTCAGAATCCCGGTTATAAGACATTTAGACAATGGTAAAACAAGACCAGGAAGACCGCCCGAATGTGCCAACAAATCCCGATAGGAGCTGCACATATCTCGTTCTTAGGTCACACCGGATGAACACTACATACAGCAACCGAAGACCCCAGGTGAAGGGGTGGCACGGCAAGTGGCTCTAGGTTGGACCAACACTCAGAGGAGCACTGGCCCCCCCCCCGGGGGGGGGGGTTAAATAAAGATAACCCTCGGGTTTGCGACCCCTTTGGAAAATTATAGGTTGTTAGGAAAATATAAAACCAAGGTTGGGCCTTGCTGGAGGAGTTTTATTCAAAGTGAACTGTCAAGGGGGTCCCATAACCCCAACCGCGTAAGAAATGGAAAATCAAGGAACATAACACCGGTATGACAGAAACTAAGGCGGCAAGAGTGGAACAAAACACCGAGCAAAAGTCCAAGCCTTCCACCCTTTGCCAAGTATATAGATGCATTAATTAAATAAGAGATAATGTGATATCCCAACATATCCATGTTCCAACATGGATATACCTGTAAGGCACCTGCAACTAGCAACGCTATAAGAGGGGCTGAGCAAAAGCGGTAACTTAGCCAAACAACGGTTTCCTAGGAAAGGTGGGTTAGAGGCTTGACATGGCAATATGGGAGGCATGGTAAACAAGTGGTAGGTAGCGCGACATAGCGATAGAACGAACAACTAGCAAGCAAAGATAGCAGTGATATTGAGGGTAATGGTCACTTAGGGAGTCCTGGACTAAGGGGTCCTCGGGCATCTGGCCTATTAGCCATGGGCCAGACTGATGGGATCTGAAGATACGAAGACCGAAGATTGCACTCGTGTCCGGATGGGACTCTCCTAGGCGTGGAAGGCAAGCTAGGCGACCAAATATGTAGATTCCTTCCTTTGTAATTGACCTTGTGTAACCCTAGATCCTCCCGGTGTCTATATAAACCGGATGACTTAGTCCGGAGAGGGGAGATATTCATTACCATAGCCACACAAGCTAGACCTCTAGGGTTTAGACGTTACGATCTCATGGTAGACCAACTCTTGTAATACTCGTATTCATCAAGATCAATCAAGCAGGACGTAGGGTATTACCTCCATAGAGAGGGCCCGAACCTAGCTAAACATCATGTCCCCTGTCTCCTATTACCATCGACCTTAGACACACAGTTCGGGACCCCCTACCCGAGATCCTCCGGTTTTGACACCAACATAGGTGCTTTCATTGAGAGTTCCACTGTGCCGTCGCCAAGAGGTTCGATGGCTCCTTCAATCATTTACAATGATGTTGTCCAAAGGGGAGTCTTCCTCCCAGA
The DNA here is from genome assembly GCF_002162155.2 of Triticum dicoccoides. Classification (NCBI taxonomy): domain Eukaryota; kingdom Viridiplantae; phylum Streptophyta; class Magnoliopsida; order Poales; family Poaceae; genus Triticum; species Triticum dicoccoides. Next base: position 395,892,544 of record NC_041380.1, read on the forward strand.
ACAGATCTTTGTGTTCAGTGGCTTTGCGCTGCGGGCCAACTCGCTTGGCCATCTAGAGCAGATCGAAATCTACGCCCCTGGCCATCATGTCAGACTTGGGAGCTTGACCTACGTTGTGGACATCCATGGAGACTTGATCTTCACCCGATTCGAGACAGTGGCAACCACTCCTGGTCACCCCGACGGACATGACCTAAATCTATCATCGGACCGCACCCAGGAGACAACTCCCATAACCGCTCCGGCCTTAGATCCGGAGCAGACTGCGCCATCCAAGGACGGGAAGCTCAACCCCGCCACGGAGGCCATAGATTCCCCGGTGTTGGAGCCGCACATAGACTTAATCTCACACGATACCAGTGCCACCGGAACTCCGGACTCATCTCTGGTCATAAGTTCCGAACCGTGTGAGCCCGCGGACGCCGAACTTGATCGTTTATCGATCTCCGAATTCAGCACCGCAGATATCTTCCAGCACTCGCCTTTGGGAGACGTGCTAAACTCATTAAAGAACCTGTCCTTGGTAGGGGACTCATAGACGAACTATGTCCAGTTCGAACTACGGGCTGACGATGGAGAATTTCGCTCCCCACCCGCCACCCGCTTCATAGCCACTGTCGAAGACTTAATCGACATGCCCGATTACGGCTATGAAGACATTGACGGTATGGACGACGATGCAGATGAGGAGCATGGCCAAAACCCGCCATTTACCGGATGCTGGACGGCCACCTCTTCGTATGACGTATACATGGTGGATACGCCTAAAGAGCTCAACGATGACAACAAAGAAGACCTAGTCGAGGGTAAACCTCCTGGAACACAGCGTAAGCGCCGACGTCAGCGGCGCCACTCTAAATCATGCCGCATCAAAGATAGAAATACCGGCACAGGACAAGATAATACTCCGGACAGTGCCAAAGATAATGAAGACCCCGTTAAAGCAACTTCCGAACAAGAAGAACGGGAAGATGGGCAATTTAGACCCGACGAACAAGCCATAAACGAAGGCTCGAAGGACAATAATTATCTTCTACTCTCCGAGGATGGAGTGAGCCTCGACAACGAGGATTTGATCGTGCCGGAGGAACCTCTTGACCAGGAGCGCTTCAAGTGCCAGCTAATAGCCACAATAAGAAGCCTTAAAAAGAAGCAGCAGCAACTTCAAGCTAATCAAGATCTGCTAAATGATAGATGGACTGATGTCCTAGCAGCCGAAGAATACAGCCTTAAGCGCCCGACCAAAAGTTACCTGAAGCGCAAATTACTACCTCAGTTCGATGATGAGGCGCTGGAGCCCATACCATCATCACGAAATGGGGCTGACCAACTACCACGTGGTCAGGATAAAGCGGCAACTCAAGCCGAACACTAGCCCGCCCCGCCCCATTATAAAGGCAAAGATAAAAGAGCTCGTGGTCACAAATATGACCTCCGGCAGGACCCGGACAACAAAGCAGGTCATACCAAATCGATCTACAGAATGGGAGGACGCACCTCAACACATGACGTCAGCTATCTATCTGGACATGCCGAACCCAGTCACTCCTGGGCTGAAAACCGCAGACGAACCCCATCAGAGACACGTCGCATCGTGGCCCGGTATAGAGGTGCCGCACACCCCCTTTGCTTCATTGACGAAGTAATGGATCATGACTTCCCAGAAGGATTTAAACCCATAAATATCGAATCATACGACGGGACAACAGATCCCACGATGCAGATTGAAGATTTCCTTCTCCACATACATATGGGTCGTGAAGACGATCTCCACGCCATCAAATACCTCCCATAAAACTCAAAGGACCAGCTCGGCACTGGTTAAACAGCCTGCCTGAAAGCTCGATTGGCAGCTGGGAAGATCTGGAAGACGCCTTCCGCGGCAACTTTCAAGGTACATATATCTGGCCACCGGATGCCGATGATTTAAGTCACATTGTCCAGTAGCCCAGGGAGTCTACCAAGAAGCTCTGGACTAGGTTTTTAGTAAAAAAGAACCAAATTGTAGTCTGTCCGGACGCAGAAGCCCTAGCGGCCTTCAAGCACAGCGTCCGGGATGAGTGGCTTGCCCGCCACCTCGGTCAAGAAAAACCAAAATCCATGCCAGCCCTTACGGCTCTGATGACCCGCTTTTGCACAAGAGAAGACAGCTGGCTCGCTCGTAGAAGCAGCAATGCCAGTGACCCGGGCACCTCCGAAGTCCGGGATGGCAATGGGAAGCCACGACGCAATAAAAGCAAGCACCACAATAACAATGAGGAAACATATGACACAACGGTCAACGCTGGATTCAGCGGCCCTAGATCCGGCCAACGAAAAAAGCTTTTCACAGCAAATAGGGACATACCATCTAATTTAGACAAAATATTGGATAGGCCCTGCCAGATTCATGGCCAGCCCAACAAACCAGCTAATCACACCAACAGAAGTTGTTGGGTTCTCAAACAGGCCGGCAAGTTAAATTCCGAACACAAGGGGAAGAAGCTGCCTGGCACCAACAACGGCAGTGAGACACGTCAACCGAACACCGGGGGACAGAAGTAGTTCCCTCCCGAAGTAAAAACAGTAAACATGGCATACACTAGAAAAAAAGACACATCCGTGACATTTTGGGCCAGACGAAAAAATTTTCTGTCATACTTATGACACTTCTATGACGATAATTGTCACAAAACCCGGTATCATCATAGATGTGGTGGGGTCCTACTTCTATGACAAAAAATCACGACAGAAAAATGGGCTTTTTGTCCTGGGCGAGACGGATATGCAGCTGCATGCATTCTTTGGTCCGTCCATGACGGAAAAAACCATGGTAGAAGCGAGGGAGAGGAAAATATCGGGGTGTTCCCGGTTACGGTGGGTGGTCGGGGCCGAGCGATGCGCGTTTCTCTCGTACACGCACGCGAGGTGTTGGGCTCTAACTGAACCCGAGCGAGGCGTTGGGCTCTAACTGTTGCATTGCAGGCTACACGTTACTGAACCCGAGCGATCGGTCGATGGGTGTTAACAGAACCCGATCGAGCGATTCTTTCTCTACTGTTGATAACTGAAGCCGATCGATGCTGCCTCTGGATGAACAGTGAGCATTGCTGGAGGTTTGGATGAATAGTTCCCGGTGGGGGTGGATGAACAGGACCCCGTGGTGTTGCCTCTAGATGAACAATGAGCGTTGCTGGGGGGTTTGGATGAACAGTTCCCGGTGGGGGTAGATGAACAGGACCCCATGGTGTTGCCTCTGGATGAACATGACCCCGATTGATCGAGTCGGTTGGGGCTGGATGAACAAGACCCCATGGAGGGCTGGATGAACAGGACCACCCTGTGGAGGGCAGGATGAACAATAGACGGTGGAGGGCTGGATGAACAGTAGCCTGTGGAGGGGTGGTTGAACAGTAGCCGGTGGTGTAGCGCGCGGTGGAGGCTGGATGAACAGGATCCCGTGGATGAACAGTCACAGGTGAAGGCTGGAGGAGGTCGACGGTGGATGAACAATAACCCGTGGAGGTTGGAGGGGTCGACGGTGGAGATGAACAGTATCGTGTGGAGTCCCGTTTTGTGGTACGCCACACCCCTCCCGATCAACAGGACCCCCGTTTCGACCGTAGGAGGTCCTTTTCCTTCATTTTGTGGTACGCTAGACCCCTCCCGATGAACATGATCCCGTTTCGACCGTGGCCGGTCGAACACAAGGCCGTTTCCTCCGGTCTGCGGTACGCTAGGCCTTGTTTCCATCGGGTGTTCCGTCCAAGCCCTCCCGATGAACACGACGACGCATCTCGTTGCGATCCAGCCGGTTGGCTCCCCATGAACACGACGACGACGCAGTTTCTTCGTTCTGACCCAGCCATGTACACGAGCCCTGACCGTACTTATGCATGAGTAGGCGTTCGAGACCCTGCCCGTATGTACGTACGTGGCCGTATTTTATTTCTTGCACACTGGCCGGTGTACGTACGTGTACATGCTACATGTGCGCCTCTACTACGACACGTGCGCGCTCTACATCGACCAGTATGTACGTACACGTTCGTGACCAGAATGACAACACTACGTACGCTTCGACCAGGTGGGTCCCGACTGTCAGGCACTTCCTTGTGTGTGAAGATATAGTTGGTGCGTCCCAGCAGTCAGGGGGGCGAATCAATTTTTTTGCCCGGACGCACTTTCTTGCGTGCGAAGATGTAGCTGGTGAGTCCCAGCAGTCAGGGGGATACATTTTTTTTCATGAAATACGGTGGCCCGTCCGGTGGGTCCCCGCTGTCAGGTGGAGGAACAATTATTTTGCGCATAATAAGGAGGCACTTCCTTGCTGCAGCCGTGGACCCAGCTGTCAGCCTCTCCACGTATAGTCCATGTCCGATGAAAGCCGTTCCTTGACCACGTTGACCACCCCGCACCGAGAGCACCAGGGCGGTGGACGATGGTGAGGCCTAGGAAGGGGATGACACAGAGCCGGGGAAGACGCGGTAGTGGAAGCCTGCGTGGAGAGGGGTATGAGGGTTCACTGGTTCGGCTGCGGGGAGAGGCTACCGTCGCCGCAGGGCCTGGCCAGCGGTGGGAATAGTAGGGGCGGCGAGGCCTCCGCGGCAGCACAGCCGACCACGGAAGGCAGGAGCATGCGACACAACCGGCGCTGCATTGGGCGGCTGGAGCAAGAAGACCAGAGGTTGAAGAAGCACTACGGCCGTTGGATGGACATCGTACGGTCACTGGAGCTAGAATCGTTCATATTGACTAAGTTGACAAAGCACTCCGTCCTCACCAACTTAGTAGGTCCACAAGTCAGCCTCCCACCAAGGTGGGTCCCAACTAGCAGGGGGAGTATTCATTTTTTTGTGTGTAATAAGGAGGAACTTCCTTGCGTGCGAAGATATAGATGGTGGGTCCGACCTGTCAGTGGTGGGAATGTTTTTTCGCAAAATACAGAGGCCCTTCCGGTGGGTCCCAGCTGTAAGGTGGAGGAATCATTATTTTGTGCGTAATAAGGAGGCATTTCCTTGCGTGCGGCTGTGGACCCAGCTGTCATCCTCTCCACGCACAGTCTACTTCCGATGGTGTCGTTCGTTGACCACGTTGACCACTCCGTGTCGAGCGCATCCAAGGTGGTGGACGACGGCGAGGCCCCGGACAGCAATGAGCCGAAGATGGGAAGATGTGGGAGTAGAGTCGCATACTGAGAGGTGTACGAGGGTTAACTGGTTCTGGTGCAGTGTGGTTCGGTAGTTGGTGGAGAAGAACAGGAGGTGTGGAGGGGTGGAGGGATGGCCTGACCAACGGTGGAGTAGCGCTTCACAGCGAAGCGTGCTAAGAGAGCTGCTAGCAGCAGGAGGCAGGAGCAAGTGGCCCTGGCGGTGCTGGAGGACGAAGACGAGAGATTGAAGATGGATGCCGGTCGTTGGATGTAAATCCAACGGCTAACGATGTCAAAATCATTTGTTGACTAAGTTGACAACGACTTGCATTGGCTTCGGCCTATTGGCCCACATTTTAGCCTCCAAAAATGTGGCACGTATTCAACCCATTTTTCAGAATTTACAGTCTTTTTTTGTGGGGTAGAATTTACAGTCCATTTGATCTTGTTTTTTGAATTATAGTCCATTAGCTGGGCTGGGTGAACAAATAATGTAGCGTCCATGCAGCCCATTTATGTTTTTCCTAAAAATTACAGGCCATTTGCACTTTCTCGAAATACACGATTTTGCTGGGCTGATTCTAATTATAATGTTGGGGTGGGCGCAACAATGTTATTGATGTCTACTACGCAACCTTCTTCTTATAGACGTTGTTGGGCCTGCAAGTGCAGAGGTTTGTAGGACACTAGCAAATTTCCCTCAAGTGGATGACCTAAGGTTTATCAATCCGTAGGAGGCGTAGGATGAAGATGGTCTCTCTCAAGCAACCCTACAACCAAATGACAAAGAGTCTCTTGTGTCCCCAACACACCCAATACAATGGTAAATTGTATAGGTGCACTAGTTCGGCGAAGAGATGGTTATACAAGTGGTATATGGATGGTAGATAAGGTTTTTGTAATATGAAAATATAAAACAGCAAGGTAACTAATGATAAAAGTGAGTGTAAACGGTATTGCAATGCATTGAAACAAGGCCTAGGGTTCATACTTTCGCTAGTGCAAGTTTCCTCAACAATAATAACATAATTGGATCACATAACTATCCCTCAACATGCAACAAAGAGTCACTCCAAAGTCACTAATAGCGGAGAACGAACAAAGAGATTATGGTAGGGTACGAAACCACCTCAAAGTTATTCTTTCCAATCACTCCGTTGGGCTATTCCTATAAGTGTCACAAACAACCCTAGAGTTCGTACTAGAATAACACCTTAAGACACAAATCAACCAAAACCCTAGTGTCACCTAGATACTCCAATGTCACCTCAAGTATCCGTGGGTATGATTGTACGATATGCATCACACAATCTCAAATTCATCTATTCTACCAACACATAGAACCTCAAAGAGTGCCCCAAAGTTTCTACCAGAGAGTCAAGACGAAAACATGTGTCAACCCCTAGGCATAGATTCCCGAGGTCACGGAACCCACAAGTTGATCACCAAAACATACATCAAGTGGATCATAGAATACTCCATTGTCACCACAGGTATCCCACGCAAGACATACATCAATTGTTCTCAAATCCTTAAAGACTCAATCCCATAAGATAACTTCAAAGGGAAAACTCAATCCATTACAAGAGAGTAGAGGGGGAGAAACATCATAAGATCCAACTATAATAGCAAAGCTCACGATACATCAAGATCGTAGCACCTCAAGAACACGAGGGAGAGAGAGAGAGAGAGATCAAACACATAGCTACTGGTACATACCCTCAGCCCCGAGGGAGAACTACTCCCTCCTCGTCATGGAGAGCACCGGGATGATGAAGATGCTAACCGGAGAAGGATTTCCACTCCGACAGGGTGCCGGAATGGGTCTAGATTGGCTTTCAGTGGCTACGAAGGCTTCTGGCGGTGGAACTCCTGATCTATTGTCGTCCCCGAAGTTTTTAGGGTATATGGGTATATATGGGAGTAAGAAGTACGTCGGTGGACCTCCGGGCTGTCCACGAGGTAGGGGGGCGCCCAGGGGGGTGGGCGCGCCCCCACCCTCCTGGGCAGCCCGGGACTCTCCTGGTCCAACTCCGATACTCCGTGGGCTTCTTATGGTCCAAAAATATGTTCCGTGAAGTTTCAGGTCAATTGGACTCCGTTTGATTTTCCTTTTCTACGTTACTCTAAAACAAGGAAAAAACAGGAACTGGCACGGTGCTCTGGGTTAATAGGTTAGTCCCAAAAATAATATAAAAGTGTTTAATAAAGCCCATAAACATCCAAAACAGATAATATAATAGCATGGAGCAATCAAAAATTATAGATATGTTGGAGACGTATCAGCATCCCCAAGCTTAATTCCTGCTCGTACTCGAATAGGTAAATGATAAAAACAGAATTTTTGATGTGGAAGGCTACCTAACATACTTATCCATGTAGTTCTCTTTATTGTGGCAAGAATATTCAGATCCATAAGATTCAAGACAAAAGTTTAATATTGACATAAAAACAATAATACTTCAAGCATACTAACCAAGCAATCATGTCTTCTCAAACTAACATGGCCAAAGAAAGCTATCCCTACAAAATCATATAGTCTGGCTATGCTCCATCTTCACCACACAAAATATTTAAATCATGCACGACCCCAATGACAAGCCAAGCAGTTGTTTCATACTTTTGATGTTCTCAAACTTTTTCAATCTTCACGCAATACATGAGCGTGAGCCATGGACATAGCACTATAGGTGGAATAGAATGGTGGTTGTGGAGAAGACAAAAAGGAGAAGATAGTCTCACATCAACTAGGCGTATCAACGGGCTATGGAGATGCCCATTAATAGATATCAATGTGAGTGAGTAGGGATTGCCGTGCAACGGATGCACTAGAGCTATAAATGTATGAAAGCTCAACAAAAGAAACTAAGTGGGTGTGCATCCAACTTGCTTGCTCACGAAGACCTAGGGCATTTTGAGGAAGCCCATCATTGGAATATACAAGCCAAGTTCTATAATGAAAAATTCCCACTAGTATATGAAAGTGATAACATAGGAGACTCTCTATCATGAAGATCATGGTGCTACTTTGAAGCACAAGTGTGGTAAAAGGATAGTAGCATTGCCCCTTCTCTCTTTTTCTCTCATTTTTTTATTTTTTATTTGGGCCTTCTCCTTTTTTATGGCCTCTTTTATCTTATTTTTTATTTGGGCTTCTTTGTCCTCTTTTATTTATTTATTTTCATCCAGAGTCTCATCCCGACTTGTGGGGGAATCATAGTCTCCATCATCCTTTCCTCACTGGGACAATGCTCTAATAATGATGATCATCGCATTTCTTTTTTACTTACAACTCAAGAATTACAACTCGATACTTAGAACAAAATATGACTCTATATGAATGCCTCCGGCGGTGTACCGGGATGTGCAATAACTCATGAGTGACATGTATGAAAGAATTATGAACAGTGGCTTTGCCACAAATACAATGTCAACTACATGGTCATGCATAGCAATATGACAATGATGAAGCGTGTCATAGCAAACAGAACGGTGGAAAGTTGCATGGCAATATATCTCAGAATGGCTATGGAAATGCCATAATAGGTAGGTATGGTGGCTGTTTTGAGGAAGGTATATGGTGGGTTTATGTTACCGGCGAAAGTTGCGCGGTACTAGAGAGGCTAGCAATGGTGGAAGGGTGAGAGTGCGTATAATCCATGGACTCAACATTAGTCATAAAGAACTCACATACTTATTGCAAAAATCTATTAGTTATCGAAACAAAGTATTACGTGCATGCTCCTAGTGGGATAGATTGGTTGGAAAAGACCATCGCTCATCCCCGACCGCCACTCATAAGGAAGACAATCAATAAATAAATCATGCTCCGACTTCATCACATAACGGTTCACCATACGTGCATGCTACATGAATCACAAACTTTAACACAAGTATCTCTCAAATTCATAACTACTCACTAGCATGACTCTAATATTACCGTCCTCATATCTCAAAACAATCATCAAGTATCAAACTTCTCATAGTATTCAATGCACTTTATATGAAAGTTTTTATTATCCCTCTTGGATGCCCATCATATTAGGACTAAATTCATAACCAAAGCAAATTATCATGCTGTTCTAAAGACTCTAAAAATAATATAAGTGAAGCATGAGAGTTCATCTATTTCTATAAAATAAAACCACCGCCATGCTCTAAAAGATATAAGTGAAACACTAGGGCAAATGACAAACTACTACGAAAGAACGTCACTTTATATTGCCACTTGTGATATGGACCTTTATTATGCAGTTTGTCGCTTTTATTACTTCTATATCACACGATCGTATAAAGCTTATTTCCTCCACACCAATCAATCATACATATTTAAAGTGCAATTTTTATTTCTTTGCACCGATGACAACTTACTTGAAGGATCTTATTCAATCCATAGGTAGATATGGTGGACTCTTATGGCAAGACTGGTTTGAGGGTGTTTGGAAGCACAAGTAGTATCTCTACTTGGTGCAATGAATTTGGCTAGCATGAGGGGGAAAGGCAAGCTCATCATGTTGGAATATCCAAGACAATATAATTCATCTCAGATGTAAGAAAACATAACCCATTACGTTGTCTTTCTTGTGCGATGTCAACTCTTTAGCATGTCATATTTTAATGAGTGCTCACAATCATAAAATATGTCAAAGATAGTATATTTATATGTGAAGACCTCTCTTTCTTTATTACTGTCTATTAATTGCAACGATGACCAAAACTGTGTTTGTCAACCCTCAACAATTTTTATTCATCATACTCTTTCTATGTGAGCTCATTAATCTCCATAAAACTCACATGATCTCATTGTTCTTTTTATTTCTTTCTCTTTTCTTTTATTCCCTTAGGATCATGGAAAAGGACTCAAGCCCTTGAGTCAACAATAATCTTTATTATATAGCTCACGAACTCGATTACATAGGAGGATAATAAAGCAAAACTCACAACTAGATCATACTAAGAACTTTTATTCTACTAGATCAAGATATTACTAAAAGGATCAAACTAAGAAAAACGGTGAAGATAAAAGTGATGGTGATACGATACCGGGGCACTCCCCCAAGCTTGGCAGTCGCTAAGTGGAGTGCCCATACCAGAAACTCAATTCTTCTTTGTTGGTGGAGATGGTGGTGATTTTGTTGATGGCGTAGGCTTCTTCCTTAATTTGCGCTTGAGGGCGGAATTTTGGTCCCTTAGTTCCTCGATCTCCTGCTCTAAGCTGAGTATCTTTTTGCATAGTTCCTGCTTGTTCTCTTGCAAGAGGCAAAAAGTGATAAACTCGATCTTAGGTTTCTTTACCCTATCCGGGAGGCTTGACTTTTTGAACTCCACATGCATGTCCCTGGGTTGAGGTATTGGGACTTCATCTTCATATGAGCTCGTCTCCTCCTCTCCCTTGGGTTCATAGTCCTATTCTTCTTCCGTAGTCCAACCACAATGCTCCACATCCCCATAGACTTTAGGGTTTGCAAGGTAATCAACCACATAGCTCTCTCCTTCCGAATCCTGGGACGACATGTTGCTCAAATCTGCAGCAGGATAGCTCAAAACAAAGACAGGAGATATTTGCATGATACGGGAGTCAAAAACCCCCGGGAGATTATATAATGAATTTTTACCAACCAAAATACGTGTCATGTACGAAAACGGAGTCCGGAGAGCACACGGGGTGCCCACGAGGTAGGGGGCGCGCCCAGTAGGGTAGGGCGTGCCCTCCACCCTCGTGGAGGCCTCGTGTCCTTCCCGGACTGCTTCTTATTTTTCTATTTTTCTAAATATTCCAAAACAGAGAAATATTGCCTTAAAAACTGTTTTGGAGTCGGTTTACTTACCGTACCACATACCTATTCCTTTTCGGAGTCTGAAACGTTCCGAAAAGTGTCCCTTTTGTATTCCTCCGGGGTTACGGTTTCAATAACATTGGTTTCAACATTTATGGGATTACCTGAGATATAATGTTTGATTCTTTGACCGTTTACCACCTTCGGATTTGTGCCTTCGAAGTTGTTGATTTTTATGGCACCGGAACGGTAGACCTCCTCGATAACATAAGGACCTTCCCATTTAGAGAGAAGTTTTCCTGCAAAAAATCTTAAACGAGAGTTGTATAGCAATACATAATCACCTACATTAAACTCACGCTTTTGTATCCTTTTGTCATGCCATCTTTTTACTTTTTCTTTAAACAACTTGGCATTTTCGTAGGCTTGGGTTCTCCATTCATCAAGTGAGCTAATATCAAATAACCTCTCTCACCGGCAAGTTCAAAATCATAATTAAGTTCTTTAATAGCCCAATAAGCCTTGTGTTCTAGTTCGAGAGGTAAGTGACATGATTTTCCATAGACCATTTTATACAGAGACATACCCATAAGATTTTTATATGTAGTTCTATAGGCCCATAATGCATCATCTAGTTTCTTGGACCAATTCTTTCTAGACCTATTAACAGTCTTTTCCAAAATTAATTTGAGTTCTCTATTACTCAATTCTGCTTGACCACTAGACTGAGGGTGATAAGGAGATGCAATTCTATGATTAACATCATATTTAGCAAGCATTTTACGGAAAGCACCATGAATAAAATGTGAACCACCATCAGTCATTAACTATCTAGGGACTCCAAATCTTGGAAAAATAACTTCTTGAAGCATTTTACTAGAAGTGTTATGATCAGCACTACTAGTTGGAATAGCTTCTACCCACTTAGTAACGTAATCAACATCAACTAAAATATGTGTATATCCATTAGAGGAAGGAAAGGGTCCCATATAGTCAAAGCCCCAAACATCAAATGGTTCAATAACAAGTGAATAATTGATAGGCTTTTCTTGACTTCTACTAATATTACCAATTCTTTGACATTCATCACATGATAAGACAAACTTACGGGCATCCTTGAAGAGCGTAGGCCAATAAAAACCAGATTGCAGTACCTTATGTGCAGTTTTATCTCCAGCGTGGTGTCCTCCATAAGCTTTGGAGTGACAATTGCGTAGGATCTGTTCCTGTTCATGCTCAGTTACACAACGTTTAATAACACCATCCACACCTTCTTTATAAAGATGTGGGTCATCCCAAAAGTAATGCCTCAAATCATAGAAGAACTTTTTCTTTTGCTGGTATGTGAAACTAGGTGGTATAAACTTAGCAACAATGTAATTAGCATAATAAGCATACCATGGAGCAGTATGAGAAGCATTTATGACATTTAATTGCTCATCAGGAAAGCTATCATTAATAGGTAGTGGGTCATCAAGCACATTTTCTAACCTAGACAAGTTGTCTGCAACGGGGTTCTCAGCTCCTTTTCTATCAACAATATGCAAATCAAATTCTTGTAGCAAGAGAACCCATCTAATAAGTCTAGGTTTAGCATCTTTCTTTTCCATAAGATATTTAATAGCAGCATGATCAGTGTGAATAGTTACTTTAGAATCAACAATATAAGGTCTGAACTTATCACAAGAAAATACAACTGCTAAGAATTCTTTTTTAGTGGTAGCATAATTTCTTTGAGCATTGTCAAGGGTTTTACTAGCATATTGAATAACATTTAGTTTCTTATCAACTCTTTGTCCTAGAACATCACCTACAGCATAATCACTGGCATCACACATAATTTCAAAGGGTAAATTCCAATCAGGTGGCCAAACAATAGGTGCAGAAATCAATGCTTTCTTAAGTATTTCAAATGCTTCTACGTAATCATCATCAAAAACGAATGGTATATCTTTTTATAATAAATTAGTCAGAGGCTGAGAAATTTTTGAGAATTCCTTAATGAACCTCCTATAAAAACCGGATGACCAAGGAAACTTCTTATACCTTTGATGTCCTTGGGACATGGCATCTTTTCAATAGCATCAACCTTGGCTTTATCAACTTCAATACCTGTTTTAGAAACTTTATGACCCAAGAAAATACCTTCATTAACCATAAAGTGTCACTTTTCCCAATTCAAGACAAGATTAGTTTCTTCACATCTCTGCAAAACTCGATCAAGGTTGCTCAAGCAATCATCAAAAGAAGATCCATAGACGGAAAAGTCGTCCATGAAAACCTCACAAATCTTTTCACAGAAGTCAGAGAATATAGACATCATGCATCTTTGAAAGGTGGCAGGTGCATTACATAAACCAAAAGGCATACGTCTATAAGCAAAAGTACCAAAAGGGCATGTAAAAGTACTCTTTGATTGATCTTTGGCTGACACGGGTATTTGAGAGAAACCAGAATAACATTCTAGAAAGCAAAAATGTGTATGTTTGGACAATCTTTCTAGCATTTGGTCGATAAAAGGTAAGGGGTAATGATCTTTTTTAGTAGCCTTATTTAATTTGCGGAAATCAATTACCATCCTATAACCTGTAATAATTCTTTGAGGAATCAATTCATCTTTATCATTAGGAACAACAGTAATACCTCCCTTCTTAGGGACACAATGGACAGGGCTTACCCACTGACTATCAGCAACGGGATAAATTATACCTGCCTCAAGGAGCTTTAGTATCTCCTTTCTTACCACTTCTTTCATTTTAGGATCCAGCTGGCGTTGATGATCACGAACTGGTTTAGCATCTTCTTCCAAATTAATTTGATGTTGACATAGAGTGGGACTAATGCCCTTAAAATCATCAAGAGTATACCCAATAGCAGCACGGTGCTTCTTCAGAGCTTTCAATAATCTCTCTTCTTCATGTTCTGAAAGGTTAGCACTAATAATAACAGGATATATCTTTTTCTCCTCAAGATAAGCATATGTAAGAGTATCAGGTAACGGTTTAAGCTCAAACAAGGGATCACCCTTGGGTGGAGGAGGATCCCCTAGGATTTCAACAGGTAAATTGTTTTTTCAGAATAGGTATCTGTTTAAAGAATACTTCATCTAATTCCCTTCTTTCATTCATAAACATATCATTTTCATGGTCTAGCAAATATTGTTCTAAAGGATCACTAGGAGGTACGACAATAGAAGCAAGACCAATAATTTCATCCTTACTAGGTAATTCTTCTTCACGGTGTTGTCTACTGAATTTAGAAAAAATAAATTCATGAGTCATATCATCTAAACCGACAGTAACAACATCTCTTTTGCAATCTATGGTAGCATTAACAGTGTTTAAGAAGGGTCTACCAAATATAATGGGGCAAAAGCTATCTTGTGGGGAACCAAGAATAAGAAAGTCAGAAGGATATTTAGATTTCCCACACAAGACTTCAACATCTCTAACAATTCCCATTGGTGAAATAGTATCTCTATTGGAATCTTTTAATTGTGACGTCAATATCTTCCATCTCAGCAGGTGCAATATCATGCATAACTTCTTGGTATGAGGAATAAGGTATTGCACTAGCACTAGCACCCATATCACATAAGCCATGCTAACAATGATCTCCTATTTTAACGGAAATAACAGGCATGCCTACCACATGTCTTGGTTTATCTTTATCACAGGGTTTAGCAATTCTAGCAGTTTCATCACAGAAATAAATAACATGCCCATCAATATTATCAGATAAGAGATCTTTAACAATAGCAATATTAGGTTCAACTTTAACTTGCTCAGCAGGTGTATATGTTTTAATATTGCTTTTTATGAACCACAGTTGAAGCTTTAGCATGATCCTTTATCCTAACAGGGAAAGGTGGTTTCTCAACATAAGAAGTAGGAACAATAGGATCATTATAAGTGATAGTCTTTTCTTCAACTTTAATAGGTGCAGCTACTTTTACTTCTATGGGAGGATGATATTTAAACCACTTCTCCTTGGGGAGATCAACATAGGCAGCAAAAGATTCACAGAAAGAAGCTACTATCTCAGAGTCAAGTCCATATTTAGTGCTAAATTTATGAAAAATATCGGTATCCATAAAAGATTTAACACAATCAAAGCTAGGTTTCATACCTGACTCCTTACCATTGTCGAGGTCCCAATCTTCAGAGTTGCATTTAATTATTTCCAATAAATCCCATTTGAATTCAATAGTCTTCAACGTAAAAGAGCTAGCACAAGAAGTATCAAGCATGGTGCGATTGTTACCAGAAAGCCAAGCATAAATTTTTTGAATAATCATTTCTCTTGAGAGCTCATGATTGGGGCATGAATATAACATTGATTTAAGCCTCCCCCAAGCTTGAGCGATGCTTTCTCCTTCGCGAGGCCAAAATTATATATATAATTGCGATCACGATGAACAAGATGCATAGGGTAAAACTTCTGTTGAAATTCCAATTTCAATCGTTTGTAATTCCAAGACCTCATATCATCACATAGCCTATACTATGTCAATGCATCTCCCCTCCAAGATAAAGGGAAGACCTTCTTCTTATCAACATCTCCGGGTACACCTGCAAGCTTAAGTAATCCACAAACTTCATCCACATATATCAGATGTTCATCAGGATGTTTTGTTCCATGTCCTAAAAAAGGATTAGCTAGCAGTTTTTCTATCATACCCACAGGAACTTCAAAGCAAGCATTTTCATCTTCATTTTCATTTTCAGTAGGTTGAGGAGCAACTCTTTGCTCTACTGGTTGGGGTGAAGATACCCCGAACAAGCCCCTCAGAGGATTACATTCCATAATAACAAGTGACAGTAAATTTCAAAACACTATATAAATTTTTCCTTACCAAATTACACCTACCAAAGGCGCTTCACTCCCTGACACCGCGCCAGAAAAGAGTCTTGATGACCCACAAGTATAGGGGATCTATCATAGTCCTTTCTATAAGTAAGAGTGTCGAACCTAACGAGGAGCAGAAGGAAATGATAAGCGGTTTCCAGCAAGGTATTTTCTGCAAGTACTGAAATAAGTGGTAACAGATAGTTTTGTGATAGGATAATTTGTAACGAGCAACAAGTAACAAAAGTAAATAAAGTGCAGCAAGGTGGCCCAATACTTTTGTAGCAAAGGACAAGCCTGGACAAACTCTTATATGATGTAAAGCGCTCCCGAGGACACATGGGAATATCGTCAAGCTAGTTTTCATCACGTTCGTATGATTCGCATTCGGTACTTTGATAATTTGGTATGTGGGTGGACCGGTGCTTGGGTGCTGCCCTTACTTCGACAAGCATCCCACTTATGATTAACTTCTATTGCAAGCATCCACAACTACAACAAAAGTATTAAGGTGAACCTAACCATAGCATGAAACATATGGATCCAAATCAACCCCTAACGAAGCAACACATAAACTAGGGTTTAAGCTTCTGTCACTCTAGCAACCCATCATCTACTTATTACTCCCCAGTGCCTTCCTCTAGGCCCAAATAATGGTGAAGTGTCATGTAGTCGACGTTCACATAACACCACTAGAGGAGAGACAACATACATCTCATCAAAATATCGAATGAATACCAAATTCACATGACTACTAATAGCAAGACTTCTCCCATGTCCTCAGGAACAAAAGTAACTACTCACAAAGCATAACCATGTTCATAATCAGAGGGGTATTAATATGCATATAGGATCTGAACATATGATCTTCCACCAATTAAACCAACTAGCATCAACTACAAGGAGTAATTAACACTACTAGCAACCGATTAGCAACCTACTAGCACCAATCCCAAACTTGGAGACAAGAATTGGATACAAGAGATGAACTAGGGTTTTGAGATGAGATGGTGCTGATGAAGATGTTGATGGAGATTGCCCTCTCCCTATGAGAGGAGCATTGGTGATGACAATGGCGATGATTTCCCCCTCCGGGAGGGAAGTTTCCCCGGCAGAACAGCTCCGCCAGAGCCTTAGAGTGGTTCCGCCTCGTGGCAGCGGAGTTTCGTCCGAGAAGATGGCTTATGGTTTTTCCCATCGAAAGACTCCATATAGCAGAAGATGGCCACCGGAGGGCCACCAGGGGGCCCACGAGGTAGGGGGGAGCCCCCAGGGGGGTAGGGCGCGCCCCACCCTCGTGGGCAGGGTGTGGCCCCCGGTGAAGTTCTTGCTCTCAGTATTTTTTATATATTTGGAAAACATCTTCCGTGAAGTTTCAGGACTTTTGGAGCTGTGCAGAATAGGTCTCTAATATTTGCTCCTTTTCCAGCCCAGAATCCCAGCTGCCAGCATTCTCCCTCTTTATGTAAACCTTGTAAAATAAGAGAGAATAGGCATAAGTATTGTGACATAATGTGTAATAACAGCCTATAATGCAATAAATATTGATATAAAAGCATGATGCAAAATGGACGTATCAGAGATCCGACCACCTGAGGAAGTGCCTTATTAGTAACGAAACAACTGAACTAGCCCAGTGACCGAGTGACACTACCCGACAGCTATTTCGCCCGGGTTTGATTCCACCTATGTAGAGAAAATAGCTCCAAATTTTTTGCCTCTGCCTTTATTGACATGTGGGTCCCAATTGTCATCTACACACACCACGTCCTACACTTGCCAAAACTTCATCCCTCGTTTTCTCTGTTTTTCACACACTCGACATTGTGTGGGCATTTTGAAAATAGCATATCTTTTTGACTGTGCATCATATGAAGATGTGCTATGCATGAATGTTGATCAGCATGATGTTAACTAGCTGGTAGTTCCAGTTTCGACCATGAATAAAACTTCCAGCACGATGTTAAACACTGTTTGAAAAGTCCGTGTTAATATAAATGCCCTGCCTCTGAAAGTTGCAGTTTCTTATCTAAAACTGAACTTGGAGTTTCTTATCTGAAACTGAAACTTGCAGTTTCTTCTCTGAGAATCACATTGTCTGCACTTTTATACTCCTATGAAACTGCATTTTTTAAGTGCTAAAAATAGATCTCTAGAATTTATAAAATACTTCATATGCTCAATACTGCAAATCTGAAATTCAAAAGACATTCATATCTGAAAGTACTCTCAAAATACACAACACAAAACACAATTCAGAACCTGCAAATACTAACAACCCTAAGCTCCTCCTGACAATTCACAACCTGCCCGACTATTGGTCTGGGGGGAGCAATCCCTCCTATTCCTTGGCAGCAGACAGCCGCCCCGTGAGACAATATGAACGGCGTGGGAGAGGATGGCGGGGAAGCGTCGTCAGGCCAACTGTTTTTCTCATCTTCCAGTTGGGTTCGGTCGATGAAGACTCCATCGGCTCGCTCTGGCATGACACCCTCACAAACGGCACCCTATAGATGCTCGATCCTTCAATCTCTGGTGGATGCTCCATCTGGGATCGATACTCCCACCACCGCTCCCTCACGATTGGATTCGGTGAATCTGTTTTCTCCATGGCCCAGAGGAGTAGCTCTATGTACTCGCGCGTGACTCCCTCCGGGATTACCGCCGCCTTTTTGCTCTGTTGCAGATATTTGGCCATGGATGTCACCGTCGCCGCTAGTTGGTCCTTGTTGTCAAACCAAGACTGTATCTCCAACATCCTAGCTAGCGTCACAGGGTCGCCATTTGCGATCCTCACGTATCGGTTGTACTCCTCCATCGATCTACTTCTCCACAGCACCTCCACCCGCCGACAGTGGTTTTTGAATGGAGGAGGAGAGGAGCAGCGCTGGTTTTGGTTTAGAACGGGAGAGGAGCGACGCTGGTTTTGGATTGGAACAGGAGAGGAGGGGCGGTGGTTTTGAAATGGAAGAGGAGAGGAGCGGCACTGGATTTAGATTGGAACAGGAGAGGAGCGACGGTGGTTTAAGAGGAGAAGAGCGGAAGAGCGGTGCTGGTCTTGGAAGTTTTTGTTTTGTTTTGCGTATTTTGGGTCAAAGTTTGACCACGTACTGTATTTGACAAGCAAAATGTGAATGCATGTGACCAAAAATTGTATCGTTTAGTTCGTATCTGAATGTACTTTCAAATTATATTATTTTTGCAACATATAACATATATTTTAGTTGCAAAAATCATGGTCAATTATGGCCCAGAATAAAAGGGAGACTAGTTAATGTGGGGTCGCTTTCTTAATTGAAGGGTAAATTGATTTTGATTTTGATCCAGTCACAGCGTGCAGACCCTCTCATCCAATCCTAAATCGTTGCCGCACGCTCCTATCCCTCTTCTCCATTGCAAAACAACCTCCTCTCCTCTCTATCATCTCCATTCCAAAACCACCATCTCGCCTCTCCCTCTTCTCCATTGCAAAACCACATCCTCTCTCCTCGGACAAGGATCTATGGAGGGGATGCAGCAGCGAATCAGGCAGATCACCGGCGGCGAACAGGCAAAGTTAGCCAGGTTGAAGGATATCCTTACTTGGTTTGACAATGAGTGGGAGATTTCGAGGACGGTGAGGGCCATGTGGCAATGTATGCGAAAGAGAGAGACGACGGCGATGAGTGTGGAGATGTACTCCTCGGCGGCAGTCACGCCGCAGTCCTTCGAGTTCCCTGGTGCAATCCATGGATACAAAATTAGTATACTGTACTACTCCCTCCATTCCTAAATATTTGTCTTTCTAGATATTTTAACAAGTGACTACATACGGAGCAAAATGAGTGAATCTACACTCTAAAATATGTCTACATACATCCATGTGTGGTAGTCCATTTGAAATGTCTAGAAAGACAAATATTTAGGAACATAGGGAGTATCTAAAAGTCTAGGGCGGGGCTTTTCCCGCGCGGTAGGCGGGGTAGTTCCGCCTACTCGGTTCGACAGAGACACTAGAAGATGAGGGAGTAGGCTGCTACAAATGTAGGGTTGTGTGATTTGACAGTGAGTTACTGCTGGATAGGTGGGGCCCGGTGATTTCACTTTCCATTATCATTTTAAGTGCGGCACTACGACCGGCTTGAGTCTCCCGATTCCTAACCACCTCCATACAGGTGCCTCTCCTGATGCTCCACCATGTAGAGGCTGGCTCTTGCTTGAGAGCCCACTCCTCCACTTTTTCCTTGCCTCTTTCCCCCACATATGCAAAAATGCCATGTAAAGCGGGCTTATAGCCCACTATTGTACTTGATCCTACAGGTGCTAAGCCTGCCACATAGGCATAAAGTCTAATGTGGCAAGTTAATTAAGAAGAGAGATACTAGTATGGTGACCCTAGGGAGAAACGGTGATAAGCGCATGTACCTAGATGAAGCAAACTTAGCAACAAAAAACTAAGCACCTATTCATTGGGGACTTGAGTTGCTAAGCCATTTAATGCCCATAGCACCTCATCTAAGCACCATTTCATTGGAAGAGGTCACTCCTTGGCAAATGCAAGAAATACTATGAAGAAAGAGATAGAGAGAAGTAAAGAAAAATACTCTCATAGCTAACCTTGTTGTATGAGTGACTAAGTGATGACTATGTATGACATGCCAACATCAGATAGCCCAATGCACCATGTTAAATCTCCAAGGGCGTGACCGCGCGAGCGAGGCGACGGTCGTGGTCGGCGGGACCATGATACGGGCTGCTGGCAGCCCTTGGATCTAAGATCAAACGGTCGCATGCTAAGTTGCTGAAAATTTGCAGAATAACCCTCCAGGATAGGATATTCACCCTTAGGTCTAGAATCACGCCATGCAACCGTTTGATCTCAGATCCAAGGGCTCTCAGAAGCCCATATCTTGGGAGAATGGAAAGCTTCGTATCACCTGTAATTTTCCCGACGCTTGACATGACATCGAAAGCCATTTAATTGGGCGTTGAGTAGACATGACATCTAATTGGACCCCATAGTACTGTGCATGCATCCATTTATCCACCAGGCAAGCCACTACCCTGCATTTCGCACGCGCCCCCACTCGACATTTTTACAATCGATAAACCGCACCTAGTCGTCCCGTCCTTTCACATTACGGTAATTCCACTAATCCTAACCCTCCTCCCAAATCCATGGCGTCCCAAATCTCCATGATTGGCGGTGAGTACAAGGTTAGAACCATCACCGGCGATGAGTTTGACGTCATCTACACCCGTTCTGCCACAAAGGTGAAACAATGCCTTGCTCGCTTTGAACGCATGTTCGAGAACTCAAATGATGAGTGGGTCGCTGGGCTAGATGTTGAGTACACCACAGTCCTGGGAAGACAGAAGAAACTAAAGGAGGCAGATAAGAAGAAGCCTGCCGTGATCCAGGTTTGCGTGCATGACTTATGCTTGGTCTACCACATATGCCATGCCGACATTGAGTGCGAGGAATTTAAGAACTTCCTCAAGGGAGGTCGAGTCAAATTCGTTACTGTAGACTTTAGGAACGATAAGGAAATCTTGGGTCGGATAGGCCTCATTGTAGGCGACCCCTTTGACCTCCAGAAGGAAGGGCTAGGCCCTCCCTTGATCTGCCTTCAATGCTGACCCTAGCAGGAGCCATGGTTCATCCTATGTACGGTCAACTGAAGAAAGCTCCGCACATGTTTCATCGTGCATGGCGGTGGACTGTACTAGATATAGACCACATCCACTATACTGCAATGGATGGCTACCTTTGTTTCAATATCTACAAGGGTTGGATGAAGAGCAAGAGCCAAGTGTGCGGTTCAAGCAAATAAGTATCGCCCAAGAGGAAGAGGGTTAAGGACGAAGTTGAGGACGTGGACGAGGACTCCGAGTAAGGTGGCAGTGTCGTCTCTCATGGTGGTTCTAATGCAGTGTCTACCGGATTAGTTGCTTAGTTTAATTTCTGATGTGCTTAGTTTTATTTGAGGGGTGTGTTGTGCTGAGCCCCCAACAGAACTACGCTTTTTTCTTCTCGTTATATTTCGTACATTTCATCTTTTAGTTGGTATAGTACACCACTCGTTTCTTGACATTATATACATACAATATATATGGCCAACATCATTTAGCCAGCAGTTTAGTTGTCAAAGAATTTCAGGGTGCTTAGTTTTGTCAAAGAATTCCAGGGTGCTTAGTTTTATTTGAGGGGTGTGTTGTGCTGGACACCATTAACTTATCATTGTGAGAATCAGCTTATTTTTGTCATGTAACATGGTCAACGGGTTTGACGTGAAAATAACAATGTCTAATGGCATTTCTGAGCAAACATCTAACTTAATGATGGCATTTTTTAGATATCTAATTGCATTTTTGAGCAGGCATCTCACAGATTGATGTCATTTTTTGCTGTCCGATTTGGAAGGCGCACACATTAACAATCAACAAAGTCATTTTGGAACAAGTGTTGTCATGTTACAATCAGAAACACAAGTATTATTGAAACTGTGGGCGTTCTATTTACCATTTACGTGCCACCACGCGTCCCCTTTTTTATTAGCTAGGAGGCGCCATGCAGGGTAGCTATTTGAGTACGGGAGGCGTGCGATTAGACCCCTGCGCGTGCTTATCGGGAGGAGAGCCCTTTGACCTCCATCTGTCATCCACCTCTCTCCCGAGGTCTCCATTAATGGCATGGCAATGTCTCACTCGACTGAGATTTAAGAGAGAAAAAAGAAATCTGAAAAGAAAATTTTGCACGAATCTTGATGTAAGATCCGACGGACCTATATAGCATCTACTGCGACTTATATCAAGACTGATGAATATATATAAGGACGATGAGAGTGGATAATAATTTTCTTACATAATTAGGAAGATAATTAAAAAGGCCACATGCGGCTATACCCGAAATACACAAGGGCAAAAGAAGAAGGAAGACGCATACAACGACCCGGCTCGCTGATCTCTACTTTCTTTATGCGCTGTAGGTCGCGAAGACTAGTTATCACGGTGGGCGATGATCTCTTTCATTAGTTTCATTTCCTTAATAGGCTGCTTGGCAGCATCCATGGATTCCTCCACTAGCCTATTGCGCTCGATGCGGAGCATGGCATTCTCGTCCATAAGTTTCTTGATGATGATGCCCGTCCTCTGCGACACTGCAACGGTCCCCTCCTCCTGCTTCGCCCTTCTGGCGATCTTCACCCTCAGCAGGTCACGCTCGCCCCGAAGCTTCGCATTGCCCTCCCCCAGTTGCCAAATGACGCCGGTAGCCTCGTCCCGCATCCTTGCCCAGCCGGAGATCTGATCCATCTGGCTATGGATTATCGCATGCATGCGCCTGTAAGAGTCCTCGCTTGCCCGCAAGAAATTTTCCCAGTCCGCCGCGGCATGGCGGGACCTCCCTGCTGCTTTGGTGGCGCCACGAGACATCTCTGCTGCTTCTGCGGCGTGGCCGGACCAGTTTGCTACATCAACGGCGCGGCGGGACCTCTGTGCTGCTACTGCTATGCGGCTGGACATGTCGGCTGCTTTTGCGGCGAGGCGAGACATCTCTCGTGCTTCCTCTATCATGCTCACCTCTCCCTGGTGGAAATCTCTCGACCCAGAACTCACGCTGGGTATGGCTTGATTGACTTGATTGTTTTTTGTGGATGAGGAGTTGAGGAGGAATGTGCAGTCATCTTAGCATAGTAGTATTTATAACCGAGTAGGAGTACAACTAATACGCTCCTAAGTGGGAAACCATTTAGGTTGTGATCGGTGTGAATAGGTTTGCAATTAAATATAGCATGGTGGTAGTAGTAATTTGGAATGTGACGAGACACGCTCAAAATTTCTTGATGGTTCTAGTTTCGAAGTGCAACACTATTCCCGGATGGCGTAACGTCGGCACGTTTTCGCGGCCGTGGTGTAGCATATGCCATGGTACTAGTTCTTTTTCTACTATTGTGTATGTGCAAAAACTGGCACCGTCAGATACATATCTTACGCTTGGCGTTCAACAGGAATAGCCTCGTGGCGAGCTATAGACTAGTCTTTTTTTCAGACGCATTACACCTATCTCTCGGGACTTCTCGCACGCACCATCACTGCTCCCTAGGTCGACGCCACCCACATACAGTTGTACTCTGTCACACACGCATGCACTCGTCCTCTCTCACACACGCATCTGTAGCTACGAATTGTAGTGTTCTCAACCATCTGATTGGCTCTATCATAGGTTTCACGTCGCTCCTTGGCCTTGAGATTGAGATGTTTTAAACGCGGAGGCTAAGATGTAGGTGCGAGGTTTTGGTTAATGTGCGGGCCGCACACGGCACCAATACGAAACAAGCTTCGTCTGCCTGGTGCGCATGCAGTCGGGTGAGTTGTCCAAGTATAGACATAACCAGACCCTCGTTGGTATCCATGCCTCGACTTTGGCTGGTCATAGTGGAGAGTAACATAGACCAGTTACTAGTCTATGTTACTAGTACCTTCATAGTGGGTAGTGTCATATAGTATATGGATAATTTGGCGACGAGCGCTCTCTATATGTACCACCTTTTTTCTTTAATTACATCTTGTCAGATTTGCTCCATGGTGCTATCCATCGATACTACTACTGTACGAATGTATACATTTTTTAAAAGGCTAGAGGGCAGGGCAGTCTAGCTTGGTCCTTTTCACGAGAGGCGAGGGCCTTTGTGATTTGACGGCTCATTACTGCTGGAAGGCGGGGCCTTGTGATTTGACTGCTCGTATAAATGTGCCGACGACCCGAGGAGGAGCAAAGAACCATGCGGTATACTCAAGTTTTCCACTGGAGTATGATGGAGGAGCACGGAACACGATAGCCCAGTGCCATATCCTCTACTCTCTACTCTTATTATATATTACTAGCAAGAGGCATTGTTCTATTGGCGATAAAGAATGATCTAATTTGCTAGTCATCTCATTTTTAGCATTGTTCTATTCATGCCTCGCAGAGAAGGTGACATGTGTGGTCAAATACTAGTACTGCTACTGTACTACTTACTAGTCGTATTTAGTGTCACATTTTAACCATAAATGTGGGAGGATGTCGCGACAATGCCTCCACATGTGCCATGTGGCTTCATGAACTATAAGAGAGACACTGTGTAGCGTGCCATTGTGTTTTCCACATACTCGAAGTACTAGTAAGGTACACGTGCATTGCACGCGTCAGATTTTGCAACCAAATTATGAATAAATACCACACTGTAGCATGTAAGCTCTGAGTCATATATGCCTGATGTAGACCTTCGTTTAATTCTTACAGTTCATCTCATTCAAAATAAATTATTTTTTATAAAAAATCTAGGTCCTCTTTGATTCGTAGGATTTCCAAAACACGGGAATAGGAAGAACATGGGATTAGAGTGGAATGTTGTCTTGAATCCTACAGGATGGTACGAGTGTTTGATTGTGCATAGAAAAAATGCAGAATTCTTTCAAAGAGGGTTGAGTGCATGGGATGTTTCCTGTGAAATCTAGTGGAAATGAATCATATGGAAAAATTCCTATGATTTACAATCCTACGAACCAAACAACCAAGATAGGAAAAATTCCTAATGATTAGAATCCTCCAAATTTCCTTCGAGAATCCTTTGAATCAAAGAAGCCCTTCATCTATTTTAAGATTCATGGAATTGTGCGCTGTAAAGCATAAAGTAAAAACAAATAATGGCAATTCAACCAGAAAAAAAGTTTGGGCAGTTATGATACGGTACATTCTAGAACAAAGGAGAACCACTGTTGTTTTGAGATTTGTGCATTATGCTTAAGTTCAACCATGGAGTCTGCTAGATTGTACATGTGGCAAAATCCGATGGGGGGCTAGAAGATGGTGCGAGGGGCCGAGTGGAGGGAGACTACGATGGAGTGCACAACTGCGAGACCGATATTTAGAGAGAGAGGGGGCGAGAACATGCGCTGTTGCGCGCAGTGGCGGAGCCATGAAAAATGTCCCATGAGCTAGGGGGCCAAGCATTGCTAATCCTTTACGAGGAGGGCCAATTCATCAACTTAAACCATTTTTACCAGCAATTGTCTAATGATCACATTCATATTAGCCTCGATATATAGTGATGTTAGGGGGGGGGGGCAGGGCCCTTGCTGCCCCTGTCTTCGCCATTGTGCGCGTGTCTGAAAGATGAAGCGGAAGGCATGGATGATGAGAGGGGGGCGTTGGATATATAATTAATGTGGGTGTATTAGCTATATATGTAATCCTATATAGAGAGGTATTGATTGATTGATGTGGACGTGGGAAAGAGGGTGATACCTCACTAGATATATAGATTGATCGGTTTATGTGGAAAACTATGAAAGACCTAGCTATATACACACACACACACACATAGAGGAACATCGATCGTTGCACATGCACGTGAGAGATAAAGAATGCCCGATATGATGGAGAGGGGGATGTGTGTGTGTGCCTTCATGGGAGACCGACCTAAAGAAAAAAGATTGCATGTGTGCGATGGATAATGCCGACTGGTAGTGTGTGTGCATGCATGCACGAGAGAAAGTTAGTGGTACAATTATAAAGAGAAGACCAATGTGTGGGTGTAAAAGACTAGGTGAGGTCATAATCAATGTAAAGTTGAATTCAAATATTTGAATAAGAGATCATGATGTTTGAAACCCATGCATGCATGAATATAACGGAGATCTGCGCGGTGTGGTTTGGAAACGAGCATGTTGCAATGTATACACATTGAATAAGGTCAGATTGGTTTGAATTTGAGATACCGATGGCAGACATCATTTGGCCACATTGCATCCGTGCATGGACACACTATTCTAATTGGAGATGATGGGTGGCTTTCGCATCACATATCTATACCCCTATATATAATATTTTATATTTTTTATATAGTGTGCGGATAACTTTAAATTTGAAAGGTGGTCGTTGCATGAGGCCAATCCGATGGTGCAGAGCTGGCAAATTTGAGCACGACTGGCCATTGGATATCATCTAGATTCCACTAGATTTTGCCACATGTACAATCTACAAGACTCTATGGTTGAACTTAAGCATAATGCACAAACCTCAAAACACAAGCACTTCTTCTTTGTTCTATAATGTTCTGTATCAGAATTTCCCAAATGTTTTTCTACATGATTTGTTTTTACTTTATGCCTTACAACGCACAATTCCATGAATCTTAAAATAGATTAGCTTTCTTATAAAAATTAGATGATTTTGAATGAAATGAACTATAAGAATTAAGCAAACATCTACATCATGCATATATGACTCAAAGCTTACATGCTATAATGTGGTATTTATTCATAATTTGGTTGCCAAATATCATGCGTGCAATGCATGTGTACCTTACTAGTCTAAATGGTGTCTGTGTGTGTGTTGTGCGTGTTAAACACATTGTACGTAGTATATCATACTAGTCTAAATTGTCTTTTTTTGTGTACACCTTAACCTTGTTCTCCCGAAATTTCAAGCCGCGCCTTGTTATGCCGAAATTTCAAGCTAGCGTCTCTGTCTATCGTGTTGCGAAACTCCCGCCTCTTCAACCCGCGCCTTGTTAGACTGAAATATTTAAGATATATCTTTGTCTCGTTGTGCTCCGACAACTCCCTCCATCTCAACCCGCGCCTTGCTATTCCAAAATTACAACGCGTGCGAAAACTCCCACCTCCTGTGAAATCCCGACATGCGAAATGCCCGTGATACCCCTGAACCGAAAGAACTGCCTCCAATCGGTGGGGGTACTTTCGTAACTTACCCCACATTTCGGACAAGCGCGTCCCTAAGCCATGGTTCCCCACTCCCATCCCATCCGCCCACCCATTCGTACACCGAGGCCGGCAAAACCCACGAAGCCCCACACCCTCCTCCGTCCGGCACCCAGCCAGAGCCTCTTCCCCAACAACGTCGTCCACGGCAACACCACAACATCCCTCATCCACCATACCGGATGAGGATCCATCGTCGATCTGGTCGTCCCGCCGATTCAGCCACCCCGTCCTCCACCTCCAAGGAACTACCCCGACGTTCCCCTCGTCTTTCACGCCACCTCCATTCCCACACCGTCGTCTTCACCTGCACCACCGAAAGAGCATCATCATCACCGTTTCCTCGGATGAAGCTGCAGCCTAATCGGCGCCACCAAAGAGGTTGTACATTAATCGCCGCATTTTCTTCTTGATTTGATCTCACGGTGCTGCCGGCGCTCTGTCCCGAGCCGACACGGCACGGCTCCATCCATGGCGGCGTCGCCGGCCACTTCCTCCACGACGTCACTCCCTCTGCGGCGACGTCCACATCAGTAGGAGCTTCTGCTGCTTTAGCTCTCGCTCGCGTTGCTGCTATGCTCTTGCTCTCGGTCCCTTGCCTGGTCTTCTCTTGCTCTTCCTCGCGCTGCTGCTCTCGCTCTTGCTCTTGCTTGCGATGCTGCTCCGATTTAGCTACACTTCAGTCGACTGAATCAACTTTTGGGCCAGTCAATTTTAAGGGGATGGTGGGCTCGCCGGAGTTAAGGAAGAACCAGCCGCATCGGGGAGGGGGGCTCGCCGGAGAGGTACCCCACTATCTATCTTAGGGTTCAGGGTGGGGGCAATGGTTTCCGGCGGAGGTGGGGTGGTGTCGTGGGGATCGACGGAGAAAAAGCTCGGCACGGGGGGCCT
>NC_041380.1:395921137-396056600 GCF_002162155.2 Triticum dicoccoides
TGAAGATGAACTGCAGGCCCTTGATTTCGTATCCAACGGCTGCAAAATCGATTGGCCAAAGATGAAAAAGTCTGTCGACTGACTTGTAGCCTCACCTCTAGTGCGTTCAGTTTCGACAGTAAAATTCTGTTTCGACAGCAAAATTCACTTTCGACATTTAAGTTCAGTTTCGACAGTTAAATTCAGTTTCGACAGTTAAGTTCAGAGATGAGCGGCTGATGTATACATCTAGCACTTTGTGGTTATGTATTTTACGTCATCTATTGGAGATGCTATTAGAATTCCCCTTAGGTTAAGGTTGTCTCTCTTGTCCTGCTTTAGCCTCGGCGTCGTACAACTCACCGGAGTTGCTCCAACGACAAAACCCTCCATCACAATGGAGCAGTACCTCAGGCTCCATCTCCAGACGCCTAAGATCTTCTTCCTCTCCTCCGACAGCCAAGTCAGCCGGAGCATCCTCACCGGCAACCCAATCACGCTGAGATCGACATGGCTTCACCAAAGAGGTTGTACACTTCTTGTGGTTTAACTTAATCTCACCATGCTTCTTTGCATCCTGTGATCTTCCAATTCTTGTGAACCAAACACCCAGATTGGTAGAAATCCTGTGTTTTTAAATTCTTTGTTTTGCACGTGCATTCCTATCCTATTCCTGTCTATTTCCTATCCCTGCATTGTTAGAATACTCAAATTCAAACAAACCCTTACACAATTACTTCTGTTACACATATGTGTCAAAGAAAACCTTGTGTGGTTTGTCCTACTCCTGCGGTGTTGTGTCCCACCCCAGCTCAGGTGCTCCAACGATGGAAGGGTTCACCATAGCAGGGATCCGCTCTCCAGACTATCTTTCACCGCCTCAGATCTTCTTCCCCGCCACCGGCAGCCATGACAACTGCATTAACATCATCAACTGAGCAGATGACCTTGAGGACTACACGGGTCCGCAAGAGAGGTCGCACTCTTCCATGTCTTCTTACGTTATGCATCGCTTAATATGATGACATGCTACTTTATTGTCGTGTTCACCTATTTGACTCCGGCTCAGGTCCAAGCTTATGCTGAAACTTGAGTTTTTAAATGGTTGTGGGGTACATATTGGGGCAGCACTCAGTACTATCTGTCTACTATCTGGTTAATCTCGGGTGTCAACTATGAGTTTCATGTTGGGTGCAAACAAACATTAAAGGAGCCATTATCTGCATTTTGTAACTAAAGTTATTATCTGCCTGCTATCATTTGTTTTGGGTCTATCCACAGTTTGCTACCATCACTCTAGATTTGTGCATGCACTCCTTACATAATCTCACTATGTTTTATTCCTATGCATGTCAGTTATTGTACACAATGGAACTGAACATGTAGGTCAAAAGAGACGAGCCTTGCGTGGCAATAAAATTTCATGCAGACGTCGCTCCGTGGTGGGTGCAAAGGCAGCCCCCCTCCACCCATTTAGGATCGTAATCAAGAGGAAGATAACTGTTCTGAGGGGGATTCAGAAGCAGAAGACCTCTCCTATTTACCCCATGAGGTCTTCGCTCTAACTTGGCATGCTGATGTTGGTAATATCATGCATATGGTGCCTTGCATTGCGTACTGTATACATTAAAGATGTCACCTACTTAGTTTAGACATGCTTTGTGTCAATGCCATCTGTTTAGTTTCTTTATCCTATATGTGAATCATGCAATGCCATCTTGTTTAGCCAGGCATCATATATGTGAATTTTGCAATGCCACCCTAGTTAGCTAGTCATCTTATATGTGAATTATATCATGACATAATTTTTTATTACGTGTTAAATTTGTCAACAATTTTAGTACATTCAATTACTCTTACAGTGCATCAGCCATTCGACATGGTCATGGAAAAAATCTAGAGTGGAAACAAGGTCTTCAGAGTAGACAATGCTATCTGACGAAGTGCATGTCTTGCTGGTTATAGATAGCTCCTCAGAGGAGGATTCAGAGACAGATGACCAGTCCTATTTCCCCTCGAGGTGCATGCTCTAACTTGGCAGGGTTATGATGCTCATATCGTGCGTATGGTTTCCTGCATTGCTATGTCATTTTCTTAGTTTAGACATGCTTTGTGTGAATGCCACCTGTTTAGTGTCTAATTACCATATATGTGAATTATGCAATGCCATCTTGTTGGAAGATATTATTTATGTGAATTATGCAATGCTATCTTGTTGCAAAGTATTATATATGTGAATTATGCAATGCCATGCTGTTTAGCCTAGCGTCATATATGTGAATTATATCATGCCGTCCTTTCTTTTGTATTTCTCATTTCTTTTATCGACAATGTTTGTATATTCAACTGCTCTTCCTGTGCATTAGCCATTTGAATTGGTGATGGAGAAATCTAGAGTGAAAACAAGGTCTTCAGAGAAGACAATGCTACCTGGTGAAGCAGATATCTTGCTGGTTACAGATAGCTCTTCAGAGGAGGATTCAGAGGCAGATGACCAGTCCTATTATCCCCCTGAGGTGTATGCTCAAACTTGGTAGGGTTATATTACTCATATCATGCATATGTTGTATTGCAGTGCTTAGTTTTTACATCATATACACGATATTGAATGCCATCTCCTTAGTTAACACATCATATATGCGATTTCCCTCTCCTCACTTCCTTAGTATATAAATCATATATTTGAATTATATCATGCCATGTTGTTTACATAGACAACATGTATCTCAATTATAGCATGCCAACCTATTTTCTAAAGACATAATATAGTTATATCATCTCATCCTGTTCACATAGTCATCATATTTTGAATTATGTCATTTTATCCATGAATTATATCATGCCATCATGTTTGTGATTTATGGCATGCCAACCACTTTAATAGACACATCGTATAGTTATATCATGTCATCATGTTTACATAGTCATCATATTTTGAGGTATGTCATTCTATCCTGTTTAGTTAGCCAACATACATGTGAAATTGTGTCATGCTATCCTATTTAATTAGGCATCATATATGTGAAATTATGTCCTTCTATTCTGTTTGGTTAGACAACATAAATGTGAATTATTTCATGCCCTGTTTTCTTGCCTACTATCCATTGCACCTGTCTATCTTACAATGTCTGTACATTCAATTACTTTTCTTGTTTATCATCCATTTCAATTGGAGGGGGTGATGGCAGTTTCTGTGGGAGTAAAAACACGGTCTTCAGAAAAGATCGTGCTACCTGTCGATGGAGATTGAACCACGGTTGTACTTGCCCAAGAACCAGCCCCACCACACATAACCCAGACTCAAGTAGATTGCACCCCTACCCAGTTGGACAAAGAACCAACTACACCCCTTCTAACCCCAACCCCAACAGATAGTAACCCAGTTCCCGTTGACACAACACCGTCTCCACCACAGAGCAACCAAACACGAGCAGTTAGTAAGGCAACTGCAGTGCCCAAAGCACGAGGACCACCACTCCGAACCCCAAGTCAACGCTTGAAGCACAAGAAGAATTGTTCTTAGGTCAGGTTCCGTAGCTATGGTTCATACTACATTGCTCTTGCATCACTTTGTTTACTCATACCAACTAATTTGAAATTTGAAGGATGCAATTGAAACTCCAATGGCATAACAGGTATGTTTTAAACCTGTTTGTTGTAACTTGCTCTATGTTGATTTCAGTTTCAATTGAATAAACAGTTATATTCTCATGCCATGCACCTTACAAGTGTTGTTATTGCTGTGTCATTTTTCACACTTATATTCTGTCAAAGCTGCTTTGTCTTAAATACATATGATTCGAACTATATCTATCTTGATTTGAGAACATAAACTAGAATGATATAGACCATACAGTGACCATACTACATATATATATATATATATATATATGTTTGTTTCATGTTGTTATCCTGTCCACCTTACTACTGAACTGGTTTACCAAAATGAGTTTCATATACTACATTGTAAACATGTGATGTGTTTGTTTGTTTCTCTTTTAGAATGCGGATAAAATATTGGAGAAGAGTACCCCATTATGCAATGGTACAGGAAGTAATGCAGATAAGGTTCAAGATAGTGAGACATCCCTGTTGGTCTCCAAGAAAGCTGATAAAAACTATATTGAAGACACTGAGACAACCCCAAAGTCCTGTCTTGATGTAGTGTTCGAGTTACTGGCTACTACTGCTGGCACCAGCTCTTTGAACTCGCTGGCTAAATCAGTTCGGCTTCTTGAGTCTCAACTTCAAGTTGAAAGACATCGATCAGATGTTATGCGACAGGAAGCCGAAGGACTGAGGAAGTCCCCGCAGAATTCAGATGCATACTTTTTGGTGCAACAACAAGTGCTGGAGGATTTAAGCGCCAAACAAGAGAAAGTTAATAATGTTGCTAAGCATCTTGCCAGCATTATGGGTACCCAGGATATTGTTTCTTGAGCTCTTCCGAAGTGGTTTCTGTTCTGGACTTGTTTTGCCACAGCGTTTATATGCTGCTTTGTTCCCTATATTTGCAATGGTGGCGAACTTTGATGCCCAGTGGATGTAATATGTGTAATAGCCGTGATAGCCTAGCATAAGTTGCTTGCCTATTTATTTCCTTATTGTCTTGTTTATTTGTTTTCTTGTAGTCAGTGCAGTTCTTTTTCTGTGGTTTGCTAGTGGCCGCAATAGCCTGTTTTTTAAAACTACGCCACATTAACCATGTGCTACATATTTACTGTAGTTAACATGGGCCTCCTACGGGCCATAGAAATAATGGGCCTTCTAAGGGCCATAGAAACAATGGGCCTTCTACGGGGCGTAAAAAAATGGGCCTTATATGGGTCGTAGACACAATGGTCCTTCTACGGGCCGTATCATCAATGGGCCTTCTATGGGCCGTGTGATCGGTTGGCCAAACATGGGCCAAGAATAGACCACATTATGGCCATAAATGGGCTAGAGTTTAAATCGTCCGTTCATGGGCCAACCATAACGGGCCATCGTTAATCGGCCGTATTTGATGACGCTATGAAAACGGCCCAACGTATTAACGGGCCACAAATGGGCCGACTGTAACCACGGGATGAATTTGGCCCACAAGCAGAAAATGACAGTAACGGGACGAAAGTAAACGCATGCTGGAAATGAGCCCAAGAATAAATGGGCCCTGAGAAGGCAGAAAGATAACATAGGCTGGAAACGGCCCAACGGAATAATGGGTTGTTAATGGGTATAAAGTGATACACTGTTCATTACGGGCTAGTTTTACCACGGGTCGTTAATGGGCCGAGGGTTACTAAGGGCCTCATATGGGCCAAAAGACGTCATGGGCCATACATGGGCCGGAAGTTAAAACGGGCTGGAATTATATTGGATGGCCCAGATGACGCTACTGGGCCCTAATTCGGATAGGCCGTAAATGGGCCCTGGGTTAGCGGGCTGTAAATGGGCTATATGTGAACACGCCGTTAACAGGCTTGCCGTGGGCTGGCCCGCCACCTTTTGACCAAGTCAAACGGGCTAACCTTTTCACAGGAATGGGCCTCTGTTGGGCCGTGCCACGTGTTGACGTATCATAGGTGCTTTGGGTCCAATGAGTGGATGACATCTGTCCCAACGGCGAGCTGACACGTGTTCCCTCCAGCCAATGATGATTTTACACGTGGAAAATCCCCATTGGTCGGGGCTATTAACGGGTTATCGGATCCAAAACCGGACCCGATAGCTTAACGGTGTTCCGTTATAGTGGATGCCACGTGTCGGTCACCCTTGACAAAAGCACTTCTGTGACGCGCGATTTATCATCATGGAAGTGGACATTTCCGTGATGATAATTTTGGTAATGTCATGGAACACTTCTACGACAGCATAGGTATGACTATCTTGATTCTGTCATAAATTTGTCATTGATGTACATGCATGAAAGAAAATGTGACCTACTGTGACAAACACGTATCATCACGGAAGTGTATTTTTTTGTAGTGATATGTCACATACACCCCTAGAGGTGAATGCACTGGAAACCCCACCCGTACAGAGGACCATACTATGGATACCTCAGCCGAACTACAAAGCGGGCTCACCTCACCGCATACCTCATCAGCCATGACGCCGCCAGTCTCCGTTCAACGCGATCGGTCAATGTCCATATTGGACTAGCAATTCAGCTTCCGCTGGTCGCCTCATATGCCTGAGAAGTCGGTACCATTCATACATAATTATGCACTTAAAATACCATGGGCATCGGCGGAAGCACAACAAGGACAGGCTTACAAGTACTCCCATGAACTCTCTTGTTTCTTTAACTATCTCTTTTTTTACTACCTTCTCTGCAGATGCTCAAAGGCTGGTCACCCACTGACTCTATCGGAGTTCGGATTCATACACTCATCCAAAAGTCATTTCCATCAAGGAATAACCTAATCGAGGATGGGCGATGCAGACGTGCGACAGGAGGCGCACTCAGTATTTCGAGCCTGTAAAGTACCTTTATCCTCAGCCTTCCACCCTAGGCATGTAAAATAGCCAGGGTGCGACTTTGCTATCTATATAAACAATTGGCACATCACTCAGATCCCAGTAAAAATAATCCACTCTTTTCTAAAGAACCGAGTTTTGCCCCTATGGTTGTTTTAAACATACACCTCGGCACAACTTGCCAGGGGCTCGGTATGGGAACAAACGAATTGCCGACAAGCCCGAACAGCTCTATAGCGTGCTTCTGCGTCGCAAGTTTGGCCTTATATGCATCAGCTCCAAATCATGTCTTGGGTCAATAGTTGGGTTGCCTGGCTCCTGTGTTTGTTATCCTATGTTCCGCTCTATCGGCTAGGGTAGTAAAGGGAGAACTACAGTGATTGTGCTTCGGGTTGACCTGGTTAAGCACCTCAGTAGAGAAAGCCGAAAACTGAATGTAATGATGTGGTGAGAGCTAGTCAACCACTCGATGACTTATTGGAATCTTTCATGATTCCCTCCGTGTAACACAAAGGACCTCTTTCCGGTCAAATATGTAAACGCATCATATGAATAAGCCGCATACATACCAGGGGCTATATCGTAGACCCACCATAAAACTCCTATGGCTAAGTGAAAGTGTTAACGCCCTATAGTCCGGTTGCCTGGTTCGCCGCATTGACACCTCTTGCACGGACCAAGACATTGGGTCAAGAGTGATTAGATGCTTTTCCGAACACCCCCGTATTTCCTAGGAGGGGGCTGAAGCCGACGATTGGAAAACTTTCAGATTATATACAAAACAGCCGCACAGGAGGAATAAAAGCCTTTAGGCAAAACTAAAATATAGAGTGATTATAAAAATTGTCTTTTACAATTCATACGGAGTTCATTCGAATATTATGCCTTTCGAACATTGACCCTCTATCAAGCGGGCAACCTCTAAGACGTCCTCAAAATAATGCTCTAGTGCGTGATGGTCCTAGCCCTTGGGTGGACCCTTCGCTGCAATATCGATGGCCTTCATCTTCCCTCGGTATGTCTTGACTCGGGCAAAGGCCATCCGTGCACCTTCAATGCACACCGACCGCTTTGCGGCATCGATACGTGGCACCGCACCAGTAAGCCACTGCAGCAAGCTGAAGTAGCTATTCGAAATAGGCTCAGTCGGCCACAGCCGGAGTATAACGTTCTTCATGGCAGCAGTGGACATCCTGTTAAGCTTGTCCCATTGGGATATGTGTTCATTCAGCAGCAGAGGGCGTTTTGATGCACCAAATTATGACGAGAAAAGATTCTCCATTGCATATACCTCTTGCGCTTGGTAAAACTGTGCCGCACCGGAAGAACTCTTCGACAGGTCCAAAAACACGTCTGGACAACTCCACACTTGGTTAAGCTGGGCATACTTCGGTTCGCCGAATTTAGTTTGTAATAGAAAGGGCTTACCAGCCGCAACCTCCCCAGCTTGCCGGATCTCCTCACGGGCCACTCTAGATTCGGACTGCGCTTCTTTCACCTCTCGCAAGGCCTTGTCAAGATCAACCGTTCTGGCTTTATTCTCCTTCTCAAGGAATTCACAGCGGCTAGTAGCATTTTTTAGTTTGAGCGCCATCGTGGATATTTTCTCCTCGTCTTGGTGCCGGGAAGCTTGTTCGACCTTTAACTCGGCCGATGCCTTTTCGGCAGCCGCATTATTAGATCGGGCCTGCTCCTTGGCCCGGGCCAGCTCCGCCCGAAGAATCTCAACGGCGGCGGCACCATCTGCAGCCATGCACATCCCAGTATGCTACTTTCAGCGTCACGCTTATATTACAAACACGTATGTGTGAGGACTACTCCAAATACATACCTTGCGACTCGTCAAGACGCCTATTGACTAACGTGATGTCATCCCCTGCCACATCAAGCTTCCGCTGTAGCTCGACAATATCCATAGTCCGGGCAGTTGTCAGGGGAGAAACAGCCTATGTTCCAATTAATCAGGTCAGTCCCTGGGAATTTCTTTTGATCCTCTGATTGCCTCCCTTGGGAAACCAATCAGAGTCTCAGGGGCTACTATCTATACACATGTGTATTTTTTGAACAAAACACAATTGAACATATTACAGTACAAACCTCGAAACCTCCGAGTAGGCCCACAAGGTCCTCATTCAATCCGCACTTCGTGGACAGGACCTTTGAACCATCGTGCCCATCAAGGTACAATGTTCCTCTGAGACGGACGCCTGCTGCAGCATGTTCGTCAGTATATCCGGCACCTCTGGGTCTCCGGAGGCTGCTATAGGAGTACGCCCCCCTTTGAAGGGATATGTTTATTCGTATCCGGCTGTAGACCGGATTGTTCGGGGCCTTCATGGCTGGCCCCCGGTGTCGGGACCCCGATTCCAAGTCACATCGATCTAGCCGGTAACACCTCATATCACTTTGCGGCCGCATGCACGGTATCCCCACGGGTGTCGCCTTACCCTGGCCTGGGACCATTTGCGCCTTTTGGCTCACGTATATGATTGTGTCGCTAGCATCCATATGGCAGAGAACCCGAGCCGACATGGCTAGTCGTGAATCCAAAGTGGCACTAACCTATGGGGACAGGCATACATGATTCACATCGAGCATGTCGGTCAGCAGCGTGTGAATCCGGGCTATAGCACTGGGCTAACAGGACTCCGAGAACCCGGGCTGTAGCAGGCTAGGCAGGACTCCGGATGTCACCGTGAGACATTTCCCTGAAGGGACAGACATAGGAACGAAGTGAAACACATGTCGGCCAGTCAAGTGTCCTGAGCAGTCGTGCTGGGCTAGCAGGACTCCGGAGAACCGGGCTGTAGCGGACTACTATGGCTCAAGGAAGCACTAGACTACATTTCCCCATAAGAGAGGCTGCCAAGGATAAACAACTAGATTGTCGGATCCCACACATAGCAACACACATCACACGTACGCATAACATGCAAGTATGTGTTGTACAACATGGCATCACAACATAACGCAAACTCATATAGATAAAGGCCCAGAAGAGCCACATAGCATTAAATACAAACAGGGGTCACATGACCCATCATTCAGAGCATACAAGCAACAGAAGCATTACATGTCTGAGTACAGACAACTACAAAAGAAAAAGGCTGGGAAGCATGACTATCTACAAGTCCCTCCCAAGGGGAGAAGATCATAGTTGAGGTAACAGGCTACTCGTCGAAGTCCAAGCGGAACTACCGGTAAGACCAAAGTCTCCGCTGCAAAAACATAAATAAAGCAACATGACTACAAAGGTACTCAGCAAGACTTACATCAGATCCTATCATACATGCATTTGTATCAAGAAGGTAATATTGGGTTTAGTTGCAGAAAGCCAGCTTTGACTCAGTAGCTATCCTGTTCTACGACAACGAGAAACTTCTTTGAGATGAGGCAGCGCACACGAGTCCACTAATCACCACATCAATACACTACTATGGATTCATCCTCATCTCCTTACGAGAAAGCCATCCATATCACTCACACTTGTCTTGAGCATTTTAGAGAATCCACTTTAAGTTGTCTATGTACCACGTAAGCATCCAAGAAGTCCATAACCGAGGACACGTCTATTCGAATAGATCATGATAACCCTGCAGGGGTGTACTTCTTCACACACGCTCTCACCACTTATCACCATGTACACGTCATGTATCTCGGCAACCTTCAAGCGGAAGCCTGGCGAGGGTGTCGGCCACAACCTAACTAACCACACAAGACTCTAGTCCAGGTTTATCGCGTATTTGGGTTCCATCCGCAAGGAGATCCGGCCGGGGTGTCTCTCACGGCCCCAAACGATGTGAGCAGGGTTCCCAAGCCCACCATCCGGGTGCCACTTGGTACACCGTGCCACCTGTGCCTAGTCTGTCCCGAGCCCACCCTGCCAGGTGCCACTCGGTAGAAATATAGCACTACCTACAAACACCAGAAACTAGTTGCAACTCCTGGACAGAGATCAAGTTGGTTAATAAGTCGAGAGAGCTTGGAGCGCCCGGAGCCCAATGTGTGGTAGTAGCTAGTCATTGGACAACTTACACAGAACTTAGTTCTTAAGGACGGTCCCAATGAGACAACCCACCACGTATTCCTACATGGCCTCTCACCGCCACCTTTACCAAATCGTGTTCACACGCTTAACTCTTAGAATCAGAACATAGCATAACACTCCAATCCATTCCCAACGAATCAGACCTGACACAACTCTAAGCAATAGCAGGCATGGCATGGTAGGAACACAACATGGCTCAATCAACTCCTACACATGCTAGTGGGTTTCAACTATTTACTGTGGCAATGACAGGTCATGCAGAGGAATGGGTTCAACTACCGCAGCATAAAGTAGCAGTTGAATCATTGTTGTCCTAATGCAATAAAAGAGAGCAGGAGCGAGAGAGTGGGATTGTATCGGAATGAAAAAGGGGGTTTGCTTGCCTGGTAGATCAACAAGGGGGCACTGCTCCTCAGACAGGTACTCTGGATCGGTCTCCGGAGCAGGACCTATCAAGATGGAACGGTGTCGGCAATCAATACACAATCATATGCAACAATATGATGCATGAATATGGCATGAAGATGTGATGTTATTTGAACTAATGCAACTAGCATTCATTTGCATGAAGTCCCTTTGAACCAAAGATTCAAATGCGTCTCCGAAATAAGCTCTTTATATAAGCCATTTTAGTGTTTCACTTGTACAGCAGGTATAACTTGATTTTTCACGCATGAAACTGCTACAGATGGATAGATTGCATTTTTCTAATAATTTTTCACATATAAATTATTTCAATCTGAGCTACAGTTGAATTTATATGAAATTTTGAAGTTTTGAACATTTTCTGGAATTTCCTGCTTTAAAATAATTCTAGAAAAAGAATAACTGCGTCGGCATGATGTCATCACTCGTCAGCGAGTCAACATGGCTGTCCAGGTCAAATCTGACGTGTGGGGGCCACGCGTCAGTGCCTTAGTTAATTAATAGAGTTAATTAATTTTTAAACTAATCCTAAACTAAAATTAGCAGAGCCGGGCCCCACCTGTCATTGACCCTGGGTGGTCAAACACCAGGTTAGCTGGGGGGGTTTGACCCGGTCAACCCCACCGGCGTTTAGCCGCCAGCAAGGCCAAACGCGGCGGACGGCTCGGGATCACCGTTCCGGTGACCAAAAGGACGGCGGAGACCACCGGGGCGTAGCCCGCGCTCGTCCGCACCGATTGGAGCAAGTGGGAGAGGCGGGGTGGCCGGAGCTCGCCGGAGCGAAGCTCGGGGCGGCGGCCGGAGTTCGGCTTTGAGCAGAATCAGGCTTCGCGGCACGGGGAGGCCACCCGAGGTGCTCTGCGGCACCCTCGTGGCACCAGGAGCACGATGGGGTGCTCGGTTTGGGCGGAGGCGGGCCAAAACGACGGCGGCGACATGGATGACGGCGAGGAGCTACGGCCGCGGCGGGGAAACGGTGCTAGAGCGCGCGTTAGCAAGGGGGAGAAGGGGGGTTCGGTAGAAGAGCTCACGGCGATTCGTCGGGCATGCTCAGCGGCTCGGGGGAGGTGTTGGAGCGGCCGCACGGTCGCCAGCGATCTCGGACGGCCGAGGATGAAGACAAGGTTGGTGAAACCGTTGTGGGGCTTCTGGCGATTCGTGGCTCGGTGAAGAACTTCAGCGCGAGCAGACGGAGCTCATGGGCATGTTGAGAAGGCGAGTCAGTGGTTGTGGGCACGACAATGGCGCACGGCGGCGACCGCAGCGTTTTGGTCACGGGGAGAGAGAGCGATCCAGGGGAGGAGGGAGATCAAAAGGGGTACATGGCGGCACGTGGCGTCGTCCAGGGAGGCCAGAGCGTCGAGGGGGAGGGCACGCAGGTAGGCTGGTGGCGTGGAGCCCATGCGCATGGGCGGCGAGCGCGTGCCCCTGTCCTCCTAGCGGGAGGAAGGGGACGACTGGCAGTGCCAGTCGGCTGGGCCGGCCTGTTGGCCACTGGGCCAGGCCAGGCTGCACAGTGACGGGCTGCACAGGGGGGGTAAGTGCAGGTAAGCAGTTTTCTAACTTTTTTTCTTTTCTATTTTCTGACATTTGTTTCTGATTTAATAAAATACTAAATCATTTTATTTTCTTCTGACAATTTTTGCAGGGGCCTAAGGGATTATTCCAAAACCCCTCACCAAAATTCAGAATTAATGGACACATATAGAATATATAACAAATATATATCCAAAGCAAATAATTACTGTATTAATTCCAAATGCCCAAAATAAATACTTATGAGCTCCTGAAAATATTGGTTCAATTTTTATCTCTGTCCAATATCTTCAGAGAGCAACATGAACATTTCCTTGGACCTTTTTGGAGCAATTTTTATCTGGGTCATTTCCAGAAATGGTTCTGAGGGTTTCACAATTCCCCATTTCAAATTTAAATGGAATTTAAAAATGATGCAAACATGAAGGGCTAGCCTAGGTCATACCAGAACTCGGAATATAAATTCGACTATTTACTGTGGCAATGACAGGTCATGCAGACGAATGGGTTCAACTACCGCAGCATAAAGTAGCAGTTGAATCGTTGTTGTCCTAATGCAATAGAAGAGAGAAGGAGCGAGAGAGTGGGATTGTGTCGGAATGAAGAAGGGGTTTTGCTTGCCTGGTAGATCAACAAGGGGGCACTGCTCCTCAGACAGGTACTCTGGATCGGTCTCCGGAGCAGGACCTATCGAGAAGGAATGGTGTCGGCAATCAATACACAATCATGTGCAACAATATGATGCATGAAGATGGCATGAAGATGTGATGTTATTTGAGCTAATGCAACTAGCATTCATTTGCATGAAGTCCATTTGAACCAAAGATTCAAATGCATCTCCAAAATAAGGTCTTTATATAAGCCATTTTAGTGTTTCACTTATACAGAAGGTATAGCTTGGTTTTTCATGCATGAAACTGGTACAGATGGATAGATTGCATTCTTCTCATAATTTTTCATATATAAATTATTTCAATCTGAGCTACGGTTGAATTTATATGAATTTTTGAAGTTTTGAACATTTTCTGGAATTTCCTTATTTTAAAATAATTCCAGAAAAAGAATAACTGCGCCGGCATGATGTCATCACTACGTCAGCGAGTCAACGTGGCTGTCCAGGTCAAATCTGACATGTGGGGGCCACGCGTCAGTGCCATAGTTAATTAACAGAGTTAATTAATTTTTAAACTAATCCTAAACTAAAATTAGCAGAGCCGGGCCCCACCTGTCATTGACCCTGGGTGGTCAAACACCAGGTCAACTGGGGGGGGGGTTAGAACTGGTCAACCCCACCGACGTTTAGCCACCGGCGAGGCCGAACGCGGCGGAGGGCTCGGGATCACCGTTCCGGTGACCAAAAGGACGGCGGAGACCACCGGGGCATAGCCCGCGCTTGTCCGCACTGATTGGAGCAAGTGGGAGAGGCGGGGGCGGCCGGAGCTCACCGGAGCGAAGCTCGGGGCAGCGGCCGGAGTTCGGCTTCGAGCGGAATCGGGCTGCGCGGCACGGGGAGGCCACCTGAGGGGCTCTGCGGCACCCTCGTGGCACCAGGAGCACGATGGGGTGCTTGGTTTGGGCGGAAGCGGGCCAAAACGACGACGGCGACATGGATGGCAGCGGGGAGCTACGGCCGCAGCGAGGAAACGGTGCTAGAGCGCGCGTTAGCAAGGGGGAGAAGGGGGGTTTGGTGGAAGAGCTCACAACGATTCGTCGGACATGCTCAGCGGCTCG
Organism: Triticum dicoccoides; assembly: GCF_002162155.2. Taxonomy (NCBI): domain Eukaryota; kingdom Viridiplantae; phylum Streptophyta; class Magnoliopsida; order Poales; family Poaceae; genus Triticum; species Triticum dicoccoides. The sequence goes on from NC_041380.1 coordinate 395,935,320, forward strand.
GGGGAGGTGTTGGAGCGGCCGCACGATTGCCGGAGATCTCGGATGGCCGAGGTTGAAGACGAGGTTGGTGAAGCCGTTGTGGGGCTTCCGGCAATGCGTAGCTCGGTGAAGAACTTCAGCGCGAGCAGACGGAGCTCATGGGCATGGAGAGAAGGCGAGTCAGTGGTTCTGGGCACGACAATGGCGCACGGCGGCGACGGCAGCATTTCGGTCACGGGGAGAGAGAGCGATCCAGGGGAGGAGGGAGATCGAATAGGGTACGGGGCGGCGCGTGGCGTCGTCCAAGGAGGCCAGAGCATCGAGGGGGAGGGCACGAGGGCAGGCTGGTGGCGTGGCGCCCATGCGCGCGGGCGACGAGCGCGTGCCCCTGTGCTCCTGGCGCGAGGAAGGGGACGACTGGCAATGCCAGTCGGTTGGGCCGGCCTGTTGGCCACTGGGCCATGCCAGGCTGCACGGTGACGGGCTGCACAGGGGGGGGGGGTAAGTGCACGTAAGCGGTTTCCAACCTTTGTTTTCTTTTCTATTTTCTGACATTTGTTTCTGATTTAATAAAATACTAAATCATTTTATGTTCTTCTGACAATTTTTGCAGGGGCCCAAGGGATTATTCCAAAACCTCTCACCAAAATTTAGAATTAATGGACACATATAGAATATATATCCAAAGCAAATAATTACTGTATTAATTCCAAATGCCCAAAAAAATTCTTATGAGCTCCTGAAAATATTGGTTCAATTTTTATCTCTGTCCAATATCTTCAGAGAGCAACATGAACATTTTCTTGGACCTTTTTGGAGCAATTTTTATCTGGGTCATTTCCAGAAATGGTTCTGAGGGTTTCACAATTCCCCATTTCAAATTTAAATGGAATTTAAACATGATGCAAACATGAAGGGCTAGCCTAGGTCATACCAGAACTAGGGATGTGACACCCGGACCCTAGGCCACCGACGTATCACCTTCGGGTAATGTCTTCATCATCCCTCGCACCACCTGTTGGTCAGGGGAGACCCTCCGCGACGACACCTCGAAGTCATCCGCCCTATTGGGCGGAGAGGCCGGTGGAGGCGTCTTGCTTTCCATCATCTCTGGGAGAAGGTCCCCCGAGGAAGAGGATTGTTGAAGAAGACTGTGTGCCGAACTTCAAAAAATATATACTCTAGGCATTACAAGAGAAAAACAGGACATGTTTAAAACATCCTTGTTTACTTACGATTTGGCATGAGGCTTGTCTTCGTTATGAGATTGCGCGTCGACATCCTCTAAGCCCGAGCCACCCGACGGAGGCATCTTGCCTCGCTTAGGAGCCTTTTCCTTCCAATCTTTGGAGGCAGCCCTTTTCTTTCCATGGGGGGAAGAGACGTTGACCTCCCCCTCATTTTTCTCTTCAGATGATGGGATCTTGATTCCTCCAGACACAATGTCTGATACACCTTTGGGATGGAGACCATCTTTGGTCTTCTCCGCCTTGCCCTCCTTCACAGGCACCTGGTATGGTGCCGGGGCCAGCATCCTTGCTAATACGAGATCCACTGAACCTTCGGGAAGAGGGCCGAATAGCTAATTAGCTTCGCTTTCTTTATCCAGCCCTGAAAGGAGGTGGTTTGCTCTGTAATGTATTATGGCATACTTAAAAACAAAGTGTTCGGAAGACAAGTGCTTACCGGGGTATCCGGACGGTTGCAGTTGAGGCCTACGTTCTCAGTAGTGTCCAGCCAATGTTTTCGCTTACCCAAAAACAACTTCCACATCCCTTTGTGTGTAATATCAAAGAAGTGTTGGAGGGTTCGCGGTCTTCTGGATTGAACTCCCACATGCGGAGAGGCCTACGCCGGCATGGCATGATTCAGCGAATCAACATTACTTGAATCACATTGACAAGATCGATGTCCCTCTCGAGGAGGGTTCGGATGCGGCTTTGTAGAGTCCGCACTTCATCAACTGATCCCTAGTTGAAAGTGCGTTATATCGACTAGAGGGGGGATGAATAGGCGATTTTTATGAAAGTCTTCAAAACGTGAAAGTTATGAAGACAAACGATAGAAATAAACCTATTACCCTGCAGCGGAAGGTAGACTACACTAGGCAAGCCATAGTCAAGTATTCAATAGAGTGAAAGCACAATGACTAATAGCAGCAATGTAGTAAGGATCAGGTAGGAAGATATTATGAAGCCAAACAGAACACGCAGTCACTCAGTGAAGATAAAAGATAGTGCAATCATACAATGACTTCACAAGGAGTAACAGTATGTAAAGAGAAGGGAAGGATGGAACCAGTGACTCATTGAAGACAATGATGTGTTGGACCAGTTCCTGTTGCTGTGACAACTGTACGTCTGGTAAGGGCGGCTAGGTATTTAAACCTGAGTACACACAGTCCCGGACACCCAGTCCTGAACACGTAGCTCAGGACACCCAGTCCTCACCGTATTCCCCTTGAGCTAAGGTCACACAGACCTCGCCCAATCACTCTGGTAAGTCTTCAAGGTAGACTCCTAAACCTTCACAGACTTCATTCACTTGCGATCCACAATGTCTCTTGGATGCTCAGAACGCGACGCCTAACCGGCTGGAGGATTCACAGTCCTCAAGTGTAATAAGTCTTCAGATCACATAGACAAGAAGACTTAAGTGATGCCTAATTCTCTTTGGCTCTGGGTGGTTAGGGCTTTATCCTCGCAAGGAATTCTCTCTCAAAAGCTTAGAGGTGGGTTGCTCTCAAACGTCAAAAGCCGTATACTAACTCTGAGCAGCCAACCATTTATGGTTGTAGGGGGTGGGCTATCTATAGCCACTAGGCAACCCGACCTAATTTGTCCGAAATGACCCTAGGTCACTAAGGAACTGACATGTGTTCCAACGGTCAGATTTCAAACTCACACGGCAACTTTACTTGGGCTACAAGCAAAGCTGACTTGTCCGACTCTAGACAAGATTCGCTCTCATAGTCTTCACTCGAAGACATAGGTTTTGGTTAAGCATCACTTCAGTCATTCTGAATGGTTCTCTTGGACCCCACTTAACAGTACGGTGGTTCCTATGACTCAACAAAGAAGAAGAAAAATAACTACGAAAGATCTAAGTCTTCAAGCTCCATAGGCTTCATGCGATGTCTTCTCTTGTCATAGTCTTCAATGTGAATATCTTCATATACCACCTTTGACATCAATGTCTTGATACATTTTTAGGGGTCATCTCTGGTAGGAAAACCAAATCAATGAGGGACTTCTACCTGTGTTATCCTGCAATTCTCACAAACACATTAGTCCCTCGACTAGGTTTGTCGTCAATACTCCAAAACCATCTAGGGGTGGCACTAGATGCACTTACACCAGTCCAGCCCCTTATTGGCCCATGATGCAAGCTGTAACGGCGGGCCAGAACGGAATAAGGGTGCAGCTACCCACTTGGTGTTGTGGGGCTCAGTGACGTAAAACCATTCTCATTGCCATTGATTGGAAGTTTCGGTAAAAGAGCCTTTTGGCCAAGGAGTGTTGGTGAGCTAGCTGATCATAGCGTCGTCGCACTCCGCCGGTTCCCCATCGACTATCTTTGGCTTCACACTAAAGGTCTTGAGACATAAGCCAAAGTGTGGGGGGATTTGGAGGAAGGCCTCGCACGTAACAATAAACACCAAGACATGAAGGAGAGAATCCGGAGCGAGATCATGAAAATCTAGCCCATAATAAAACATTAGCCCTAGACGAAGGGGTGAAGAACGAACCCTAGCCCTCAAAGAAAATGCGAGATGAATACAACGCTCTTGACAGGTCTGGGGGTCAGAATAGCCTGTCCTTCAGCAGGAAGCCTATGGTGGATCTTCGCAGTCAGGTATCTGGCTGCCCGAAGCTTTGCAATATCCTCCTCTGTAATAGAGGTAGCCACTCATCGGCCTTGAGGGCTAGGTCTGGACATGATGGGGAGGCTTGAAGCAATGAAGTCGAACCTTGGGTGCTAGAACTCGAGGTTGGAAAGGCTAAGGAGAGGTTTGGCGCAGAAGGACGGCCCTTGGTTCCTTTATAAAGGCAGCGGGAATTGAACGCCTCCTCTTGAGCCTGAAAGCCTGCCTATTCCTAAGGAATCTTTCCAGCAGAATGGTTGGGTTACCCACGCTCATATTAATGATAATCCCGCAATAAGGGGACACAATCTCTACTTCGACAGAACATGCCAATAGCAACCGCGCCTCGAAACATGGAGCGGCGGATGAAAAACGGTTCGAAATTATGACAAGGTAGACGTGATGTCATGTTGTAAAAAGTTGTCAGCGGATTGGATTCGTGGAATATTATATTCTCTTTGTGGTTGTGTGTGGTGCGTGTGTTACAGGTCTGGACATGTTCAATACGTCCGATGACTATCTTGGAGTTCGGAAGGAGGAACCCGCCTTGCAATGCCGAAGACAGATCAACGCGCCGGATACCTTGTCATTGAAGCCAGGTTCAGGGGCTACTGAGGGAGTCCTGGACTAAGGGGTCCTCGGGCATCCGACCTGTTAGCCATGGGCCGGACTGATTGGCTGTGAATATACAAAGACTAAACATTGCACCCGTGTCCGGATGGGACTCTCCTTGGCGTGGAAGGCAAGCTAGGCGACCAAATATGTAGATTCCTTTCTTTGTAACCGACCTTGTGTAACCCTAGATCTCCTGGTGTGTATATAAACCGAAGGACTTAGTCCGGAGAGGGGAGATATTCATTACCATAGCCATACAAGCTAGACCTCTAGGTTTTATCCATTACGATGTCGTGGTAGATCAACTCTTGTAATACTCGTATTCATCAAGATCAATCAAGCAGGACGTAGGGTATTACCTCCATAGAGAGGGACTGAACCTGGGTAAACATTGTGTCCCCTGTCTCCTGTTACCATCAACCTTAGACACACAGTTTGGGACCCCCTACCGAGATCCGCTGGCTTTGACACCGACAGTCACCTTGCCTGCAAAGTTCTTAGAGTTGTCAAAAGTTTGATCCTCGTTAGCGTACTCAATAGGTTCCTCATTCACGAACTCGTCTCCCGGCTCTACCCAAAGCAATGGAACAACAATCAATCACGGTGCGGTGTACAAGTAACATGATGCAAGACATGGCATGAAATGCAAGGTATGATGCGCAATGCATATGGGTACTCCGGAAGGGAAAGGAGGATCAGGGCATCAACTTGGAAAACCATGTATGCCGCTGGAAAGATGTGGTGATTTCGGTCGAAAACGATATGAGGATCACCGGAAACGGATGCACGGTTTGCAAATGACAAGCACAAGAGGGATGATGCAAACCTGCGCTTAACAACCTCATAGCACTTAGAATGCAACAAGAAACTAGGCTACAGCACTCCAACATAGCAACAAAGCACATGACCATAAATTACAGGTGAAGCTCTACAGATCATGAACAAGGAGCTCCTGCTAGAACTCGCTAGAACAAGCTCAAAATAAATACTAGAAATAAATACCAGCTTCATAGACTTAGAAATAAATACTAAACATGTCAAAACAACATCAGGAAGCAATGTTTAGAGCTAGCAAACATGCTACATGAACATATCATGGCAAACAAATGCATGGCATGCTAGTACTAAAAGCATAGAACAAATCTTCCTTACTAATCTTTACCCAAAGATGTGAGGAAAATGATGTGGCACCCATGCAAAGATGGCAAGTTATATGAACAGCTTCAGACTTGAAAAAAAAACAGAGCATGGCAGGAACAGATTCATGATAGCAACTTTGCAAGCTCAATTCACTCACCATAAGGCATTTCATGGCATAACAAGGTAACCAACATGAAGTAGACATATTCATTAAGCTAAGCATGGCAAGAGCAAGTTCATAGGGTAGATGCATCACTAGAAAAACACATGGCAATATGGAATCTCATGTTAACAATCTGCTAGGAACAATATTTAGCAAAAGTAGAGTAAGGAAATGACATGCTAGATTACTCCATAATTGCAACCAGAGGCATGAATAGATAGAGCAATACCACATATTCAAAACATTCTTACTGAACTATCTCAAAATGTTCATGGATCTCATGGTAGCAACAAGTTTACATGGCATCAAAGTGTCTGAAAACAACAACATTATGAAGCCTACTTTGCATGCTTGTGCTAGTCACCACATAGCTCACAAAAATACAAGACTTGCACCCCTGCAAATATGGCATGATGTAGCACATAGAACATGTAGATGTCATGCTCATAGGATGCACACACAAAATGCAACGAAAATGACAAATCACCAAGTTATGATAAAATCCAGCAGGAAACATCATATAGCACTTTTGCAATGAGTATTAGGGCATCAATATGGACAGTAACATGCATGCAGATGACAATAACATGGAAAGCATCATGAGACGAACATTTTGATATATGATATGCACAAATCAGATTCACGGGCCTGGAGATATAACATGATGAACTGGGCATCATAATATAAGGATTTAAGGACTTGGTGGAATTCGGGGTCAACCTCAGATCCGGATCTAGGGTTTGGCGCGACTCCTGAGGTTGGCCGGAGTAGGCAGTGGCGGAGACGGGTGACGACGGTGAAGATCTCCGACGGGGTCGGGCAACTCCGACGGGCGCTCTAGCGCGGAGGGTTGCCGGCGACGGAGCAGAAGTGCGGCGACGCTCGGCGGCCGGAGGCGGAGGTGCGGAGGAGTGCTCGAGCGCGGGCTCCGCCCGGCCTGGAGCGAGACAGGCACCGACGGCTGCTTGGGACGCACAACGATCGGGGCGGCGGGCAGGCGAACAGCGGCACGGGAACCAGGTGTAACGCCCCGGACACGCCCGCCGGTGGTCGTTACTCCTGGCGGGATCTAGACTGGCCCCATAGATCAATACTAGTCTTTCTCTGCGCACTTTGTACTCACTCATGCGCACCCGGGAGCAACTTCCCGGTCGGTCACCCATCCTGAAACTACTCCAAGCTGAGCACACTTAACTTTGGAGTTCTGTCTGAATTGGCTCCCAGGAAAGAAGGAATTCCTTATTGATATGAGTAGACTATCATCCCTAATAAGCCAGGCTATCACATACACCCCCACTCAGAGGAACCGACGTCCTCGTCGGGCCACAGGAACGTTCCCTCCTGGCACATACGTCTGTGCATCCAATCCGGAACATATGCCATGCCGTGTGCCACGACGGGTCACAAACGTCATGAACAACATGACCGTGCACCTGTCCGCAAACATTCGTGTAACCGCGAGGGTCGGCTCTGATACCAACTTGTAACGCCCCGGACACAACCGCCGGTGGTCGTTACTCCTGGCAGGATCTAGACTGGCCCCACAGATCAATACTAGTCTTTTCTGCGCACTTTGTCCTCACTCATGCGCACCCGGGAGCAACTTCCCAGTCGGTCACCTATCCTGAAACTACTCCAAGCTGAGAACGCTTAACTTTGGAGTTCTGTCTGAATTGGCTCCTGGAAAAGAAGGAATTCCTTATTGATATGAGTAGTCTATCATCCCTAATAAGCCAGGCTATCACACCAGGCGGCGGACAGGGCTCAGGCACCCGCGGGATCGATGGTGTCGGGATGGGCCCGGCAGGCCCGATTCGGGCCCGGAGGGCCTGACATGATGGGAAGGAGAGAGAGGCTGGTGGGGGACTGGTGGCAACCTTCGGTTGGGCGCGGGAGGCGACGGTGATGACATGGCGCTTTGTGATTGGCAGGGCGATGTGGAGGGCGGACATCTCCGGTGGCGGTGGATGCGTCCGGCGGCGCGGAGGAAGAGGAGGGCTAGGGTTCATCCGCGAAAAATGTTGGGGAAGGTGTTTATATAGGTAGAGGGAGCTAGGAGAGTCCAAATGAGGTTTGGTTTTCGCCCACACGATCGTGATCAAACGACAGAGAGCATGGAGGGGGTTTAGATGGGTTAGTGGGCAGTTTTGGAGGGGTGCTGGGCTGCAAAAGAGAGGGGCTTTTGCGGTTGGTTAACCGTTGGGGCATCAAACGACCTCCAAATGGAATGAAATTTGACAGGTGGCCTACCAGTGATGTACCAAGGCTACTCGACAAATCTCGGTCCATTCCGAGAACGTCTTTCTCCCGCTCACGAAGCGAGATTTGAGGGGGTTCAACGGGTGCATGTGGGAGTGTCGGATTGCGAAACGGACAACGGGGAAAATGACCGGATGCATGAGACAAACACGAATGCAAATGAGATGCACATGATGATATGAGATGAAATGCATGCCATAAAAAATGCAAAACAAAAGACAAAACCCAACCACGAATGAAAAATCATATCACGTAGCCGGAAATGGCAAGAATTGGAGTTACAATTATGGAAAGTTACATCTGGGGTGGTACAACAGACCCTTGAGAGGTTCGAACTCTGGGGTGCGTGCGAAGAACTCAACCCTCCCAGTCTGCCTACTCGCCAATCTCACGGCCTAGCTCGATGAACAAGAAGGAAACGGGACACAACAGTTTACCCAGGTTTGGGCCACCTTGCGGTGTAAAACCCTATACCTGGTTTGTGGTGGATTGGCCTCAAGGGGCTGGTGATGAACTAGTACAGTGGGAGAACAACCTGAGGAGGCGTGTTCTTGAGCTGGCGGGGAGAGGATGATCTCCAAGATTCAGACCCCTCTCTATGGTGGTGTCACATCCCTAGTCTGGTATGACCTAGACTAGCTAGCCATTTGATCATCATATTTAAATTTCATTTAAATTTGAAATGAGGATTGGTGGAACCCTCAGAATCATTTTTGAATATGACCCAAATAAAAATTTCTCCAAAAGGGTCCAAGAAAATGCTCATGTTGCCCTCTGAAAATATTGGACAGAGATAAAAATCAAAACAATATTTTTAGGAGCTCATGGACATTTATTTTGGCCATTTGGATTAATTCGATAAATATTTGCATTGGAAATATATTTCTATATATATGAAATATGGTCCAAAAATTATGCCAATTATAAAAGAGCTCTGGAATAATATATCTAGCCCCTGCAAAAATTTGCATAAGGAAATTAAATGATTTAATATATTTATTAAATCAAACAAATGTCAGAAAATTAAAAAAGAAAACAGAAAAGGGGAGAGAGACTTACCTGGGCCACTTACCCGATCGGCCCAGTAGCTCGGCCCAGCTGACTGGCCGACGCCAGTCGTCCCTCTCCTCGCGCCAGAGGGACAGGGCGCGTGGTCGCCGCACACCGCGCGCATGCGCGCCACGGCAGCTGCCTGCGTGCCTCCCCCTCGACGCCCTGGCCTCGCCAGAAGCGCCCATCACCGCCCCGGATCTCTCCCTCGCTCTCTCGTTTCTCTCCCTCCCCTGCATCTCTCCCTCTTCCCGCGCCCGAAGCGCTACCGTCGCCGCCGCATGCCGTGGCCATAGCCACCGCCTCCCCCTCGCCTCCCCGTCGTGCCCAGGAGCTCCGCCTCGTCGCCAGCTACCTCCTCGCCGAGCCACGCAAGCCGGAGTGCCCCGAGGAGCCGTCGCCGTCGCCAAATTCACCTCCGGCCGCCGTGGATCCTCGCCGGCGATTCGGGAGCTACCGGGCATCCCCGACCTCGCCCTCGCGCTCGCTGGTTCCGCGGTGAGCCCCCGCACCGAACCCCCTCCTCCCCGTGTCCGTTTGCCCCGTCTAGCTAGCTCGCCACAGCGCCCGTAGCTCCTCGCCGCCGGCCATGGCACCACGGTGGCACGAGCCCAAGCCGGTCCCTTCCGCGCGCGTCCCCGTGTTCCTGGTGACGTCAGGAGGCCGTAGGAACCCTCCGTCTCCACTGCCGTGCACCACAACACCGCGGCCGCAAGTTGCCGAACTCCGGCCGCCGCCCTGAGCTCTGCACCGGCGAGCTCCGCCGCCCCCGCAGCCTTCCGCGTGTTCCACTGGATGCGCGTGAGCGCGGGCTTCGCGTGGGTGGTCTCCGCCGCCCGAATGGTCGCCGGAACAGCGATCCCGAGCCCCTCCGCCGCGCTCGGCCTCGCCGGCGGCTAAACGCCGGCGAGTTGACCGGGTTTGACCCCCCAGGGTCGCTGACCAGTGGGCCCGACCCCCCCTAACCTTTTAATTAAATTAAATTAACCCCTGTTAACCCCCCTGTCACTGACGTGTGGGTCCCACATGTCAGATTTGACCTGTACAGCCGCGTTGACCGCTGATGTAGTGATGACGTCATGCTGACGCAATATATAATTTCTGGAATTAAAATAATTCAGAAAATCCAGAAAATGATTTAAACTTCAAAAAATTCATAACAATTCAACCGTAGCTTAGATTTAAATAATTTATATATGAAAAATTATCAGAAAAATGCAATATTTCCATCTGTACTAGTTTCATGCATGAAAAACCAACTTATACATGCTGAATATGGGAAAACACATCATGGCATATATAAGAGACCTAATTTAGAAATGCATTTGAACCTTTGGTTCAAATGGACTTCAAACCAAATGTTTACCAGTTGCATTAGCTCAAACAACATCACATTTACATGCCATGCTCATGCGTCATATTGTTGCATATGATTGTGTTTTGATTGCCGGCACCGTTCCTTCTCGATAGGTCCTGCTCCGGAGACGTTCCAGAGTACCTGTCTGTGAAGCAGTGCCTCCCTTGTTGATTTACCAGGCAAGCAAACCCTCTTGTTCATTTCGATAAAACCCTACTCTCTCGCTCCTGCTCTCACTAATTGCATTAGGACAACAACGATTCATCTGCTACTTTGTGCTGCGGTAGTTGAACCCATTCCTCTGCATGACCTGTCATTGCCACAGTAAATAGTTGAAACCCACTAGCATGTGTAGGAATTGATTGAAGCCATTGTTGTGTTCCTACCATGCTATGCCTGCTATTGCTTAGAGTTGTGTCAGGTCTGCTTCATTGGGAATGAATTGAAGTGTTACGATATGTTCTGATGCTGAGAGTGAAGTGTGTGAACACGATTTGGTAAAGGTAGCGGTGAGAGGCCATGTAGGAGTACATGGTGGGTTGTCTCATTGGAACCGTCCTTAAGCACTGAGTTCTATGTATGTTGTCCAATGACTCGATACTACCACACATTGGAATGCTTAAGAGCCCCTCTCGACTTATTAATCAACTTGGTCTCTGTCCAGGAGTCGCAACTAGTTTATGGTGTTTGTAGGTAGTGCTATTTTTCTACCAAGTGGCACCCGGCAGGGTGGGCTTGGGACAGACTAGGCACACGTGGCCCGGTGTACCGAGTGGCACCCGGTTGGTGGGCTCGGGAACCCTGCTCACATCGTTTGGGGCCGTGAGCGACACCCCGGCCGGATCTCCTTGCGGATGGAACCCGAATAGGCGATAAACCTGGACTAGAGTCTTGTGTGGTTAGTCAGGTCGTGGCCGACACCCTCGCCAGGCTTCCGCTTGAAGGTTGCCGAGATACATGACGTGTACATGGCGGTAAGTGGCGAGAGCGTGTGTGAAGAAGTACACCCCTGCAGGGTTAACATGATCTATTCGAATAGCCGGGTCCGCGGTTATGGACTTCTTGGATGCTTACATGGTACATAGACAACTTGAAGTGGATACTATAAAATGCTCAAGACAAGTGTGAGTGCTATGGATGGCCTTCTCATAGGGAGACGGGGATGAATCCATAGTAGTGTATTGTGTGGTGATTAGTGGACTCGTGTACGTTGTTTCACCTCAAGAGTTTCTGGTAGTCGTAGAACAGGATAGCCACAGAGTCAAAGCTGGCTTGCTTCAACTAAACCCCACATTACCCTCTTGATACAAGTGCATGTATGATAGGATCTGATGTAAGTCTTGCTGAGTACCTTTGTACTCATGTTGCTTTATTTATGTTTTTGCAGTGGAGACTTCGGTCTTACTAGTGTTCTCGTGGACTTCGACTAGTAGCTAGTACCTTAGCTACGATCTTGATCGGACGTTGTAGATAGTCAGGCGTTCAGCCTTTTTCATTTATAGATGTCTGTACTCAGACATGTAATGCTTCCGCTTGTTGCTTGATTGCTCTGACTGTTGGGTCATGTGACCCCTGTTTGTAATAATGCTGTGATGGCTCTTCTGAGCCTTTATCTATATGAGTTGTTGAGTTATGCTGTGATGCCATGTTGTATGGCACATACTTGCATGTTATGCGTATGTGTAATGTGTATTGCTATGTGTGGGATCTGACTATCTAGTTGTTTATTCTTTGTAGCCTCTCTTACCGGGAAATGTCTCCTAGTGCTTCCACTGAGCCCTGGTAGCTTGCTACTGCTCCGGAACACTTAGGCAGGCCGGCATGTGTCCTTCTTCTATCCTGTGTCTGTTCCTTCGGGGAAATGTCACGCGATGAATACCGGAGTCCTGCTAGCCCGCTACAGCCCGGTTCACCGGAGTCCTGTTAGCCCAGTGCTACAGCCTGGATTCACTCGTTGATGACCGACACGTTCGATGCTGGGTCATGAATGCCTGTCCCTGTAAGTTAGTGCCACTTTGGGTTTACGACTAGCCATGTCAGCCCGTGCTCTTTATCATATGGATGCTAGCGACACCATCATATACGTGTGCCAAAATGCGCAAACGGTCCCGGGCAAAGGTAAGGCGACACCCGTGGGGATACCGTGCGTGAGGCCGCAAAGCGATACGAGGTGTTACATGCTAGATCGATGTGGCATCGAGTTGGGGTCCTGACAGCGTTGGTATCAGAGCTTGACTGCCTGTAGGATTACCAAGCCATACTGGTCGAAGTTGAGTCTAGAAATTCTTTAGTTATGTAAGGGAATTGATTGTGGGAAGGAACGTAAGGCTCTTTTTACTCCTTTACCTCATGACCTTCTGATCTGAGTCATCCTATCTTTCCGACGGGGTTAAGGAACTAGGCTTCTCTTCCGTCTATCAGGATCACGTGTTACTACTCCGTAGTTCCATAAGACTGGTTGATCAGAGTCATACCCCAGTTTCGAGTACTTCCGGTGTAGTCTGTTTAGTACTATCCCAGAACCTTGAGTGGTGATGTTGAGTATGTTACCACCCCATTTTTAGTAGGATGTCTCATTCTAAGCATTTTACTGTCGTTATGCTGCCGAAATTTCCCTAGGAGTTCGGGAGATACTAATTCCTTGTCCTACATTCTACAGTCCATAGTTGTTGCTGATTTCATCCTTGATTCGTTTCTCAGGATGTCATCAGCCAAGCGAAGTTCCGTTGCTCGTAATCAGAACCACAGAGATGGTAGGGATGAGGATCCTCCCGACCAGCCTTCGTTGACAGAGTTCATGCTAGAGATGGAGAGGAACAAGCGTGAGTCCAACCGCTTGTTGGCACGTATCGAGGAGAACACCGCACATCAGTTCAAAGGATCTGTGACCATTCATGACTTCATCCGCTTGCACCCACCCACCTTTCATCATTCCATTGAGCCACTCGATGCAGATGACTGGCTCCGTAGCATCACCCATAAGCTGCGTTCCGCGAACGTAGCTGAAGATGACAAGGTCACTTATGCCACATATCACCTGGAAGGTCCTGCTAGTCTTTGGTGGCAGAACTATGAGGCTATGCTTCCAGCTGGCCAGATTCCTACCTGGAGGGATTTCACTGAGGCTTTTCACGAGCATCACATTCCCCAGGCCCTCCTTGATCGCAAGAGAGAAGAGTTCTGCAGTCTCACCCAGAGTAAGATGGCTGTTGATGCTTATAGCAGAGAGTTTGAGAACCTCGCCCGCTATGCCACAGAAGAAGTGTCCACGGATGCTAAGAAGCAGGCTAGGTTCCGGAAGGGTCTCAACCCCAAGTTGCGTCGTGATCTCCACCTGCATCATTGTGATACATTCCAAGCCCTTGTGAACACGGCCATCAATGCAGAGACAGCTCAACTCACTTACGAGGAGTCTCATAAGCACACCCGTGATTTGGGATCCTCCTCTGGCTCTAGTTCCCTGAAACGCCGGATTTGGGTTCCAAACTCCGCTCTTCCTTCCGGTTATACACCGAGGTCATCTCATGTGGTGCCTCCTCCAGCTCAGTCGTATGTTCCTCCCAGGCCTACTGGTAGACCGCTTGTCAGTGCGGGTCCCCGTCCAACCTCAGGGACTTGCTTCACATGCGGGAAGCCAGGACACTATGCACGTGATTGCTCTCAGACTAGTTATGCTCCACCCCAGCCCGAGAAGACTGTTGGCTGTATTAAGCCATCACGCAAGATGATCAGTGTTAAGTCAGCCCCCACTGAACGTGGGCGTGTGCATCACGTCTCAGCTAAAGACGCTCATGATGATCCGGATGTCGTTCTTGGTACACTCCTTGTCAATTGTCACCCAGCATCAGTTCTATTCGATACTGGAGCATCTCACTCTTTCATTTCTGAAGGCTATGCTCGTTTGCACGACATGTCATTTTGTGATATGCCAACTCCGCTTGAAATCCAAACCCCAGGGTCTAGATGGCAGACCACCAGAATCAGCCATGGTAACGAAATTCTTGTTGATAGACTTTTATTCCTTGCATCACTTGTAGCCCTCAAGTCGTCAGATATTAACATCATCTTGGGTATGGACTGGATGACAGCTCATCATAACAAGATTGATTGTTACACAAGATCTGTTCAGCTTACACACCCATCTGGCAAGATAGTTACCGTCTCCACTAGAGTTGCAAAGCGTCAGCTCTATTCTCTTAATGCCAGCCCTCTACCAGACCTTGAAGATATCCCGATAGTCCGTGACTTTCCGGATGTATTCCCAGAAGAACTGCCAGGTGTTCCACCTGACAGAGATGTAGAGTTCGTCATAGATCTTATCCCAGGAACAGCTCCAATCTCCCGGAGACCTTACAAGATGGCACCCCTAGAACTAGCCGAGCTTAAGAAACAACTCGATGAGTCCTTGCAAAAGGGTTTCATCCGTCCTAGTTCTTCTCCTTGGGCTTGCCCCGTCCTCTTTGTCAAGAAGAAAGACGGTACGGACCCGATGGTCGTTGATTATCGTCCCGTTAATTTGGTCACGATAAAGAACAAGTATCCGCTCCCCAGGATCAACGACCTGTACGATCAGCTCGCTGGATCCTCAGTCTTTTCCAAGATGGATTTAAGGTTAGGATACCACCAAATCAAAATCAGAAGCGGGGACATTCCCAAGACAGCTTTTGTCACTCGTTATGGCCAGTACGAGTACACCGTCATGTCCTTTGGCCTAACCAACGCCCCAGCCACATTCTCCCGCTTGATGAACTCGATCTTCATGGAGTACTTAGATAAGTTCGTCGTGGTTTACCTCGATGATATTCTTATTTACTCGAAGAACGAGGAAGAGCATGCCGAACATCTTAGACTTGTTTTAGAAAAACTCAGAGAACACCGCCTTTATGCCAAGTTCTCCAAGTGTGAATTTTGGTTGCCAGAAGTGACCTACCTAGGCCACGTAATCTCTGGTAAGGGCATTGCTGTCAATCCCGAGAGAGTTCAAGCCGTTCTCGATTGGACTCCACCTGAGACAGTCAAACAAGTTAGGAGTTTCCTTGGCCTAGCCAGCTATTGTCGCTGCTTTGTTGAAAACTTCTCCAAAGTAGCCAAACCCCTCACGGAACTTCTCAAGAAAGATAAAAAGTTTGAGTGGTCCCCACAGTGTGAGTACAGTTTTCAGGAACTGAAAAGACGCCTGACTTCTGCTCCCATACTTGTGCCACCGGATTTCACAAAAGACTTTATTATCTACTGCGACGCCTCACGACAGGGACTAGGATGCATCCTTATGCAGGATCATGATGTGATTGCCTATGCATCCCGACAGTTGCATCCACATGAGGAGAATTATCCTACACATGATCTAGAGCTTGCAGCTGTAGTCTATGCACTCAAGACCTGGCGACATTACCTCCTCGGTAAACGTTGCGAGATCTACACCGATCACCAGAGTCTCAAGTATATCTTCACCCAACCGGATCTGAACCTTAGGCAAAGACGTTGGTTGGAGTTGATCACAGATTATGATCTAGGGATTACCTACACCCCAGGCAAAGCCAATGTCATGGCTGATGCTCTAAGCCGTAAATCTTATTGCAACAATCTCATGTTGCAGCAAGGCCAACCACTTCTCCATGAGGAATTCTGTAAGCTTAACCTTCACATTGCTCCTCGCGGATTCCTTTCTACCTTGGTGGCGAAACCTACCCTTGAGGATCAGATCATCTCTGACCAGAAGTTTGATAGGGGGATTACCCGGATCAAGAGAAACATTAAGAAGGGAGTTGGTGGATGTTTCTCTATGGATGATCGTGGTGTTGTTTTCTTTGAGAATCGCTTGGTGGTTCCCAAGAATCAACATCTGCGACAATTGATTCTTAAGGAGGCGCATGAATCCCCTCTCATGATTCATCCCGGTAGTACTAAGATGTATCAGGACCTACGCCAGAGGTTCTGGTGGACTAGGATGAAGAGAGAAATCGCTGAGTTCATTGCTAAATGTGACGTATGTCGTCGCGTTAAGGCAGAGCATCAAAGACCTGCTGGCACCCTTCAGCCTTTAGCTATTCCTGAATGGAAATGGGATAAAGTTAGTATGGACTTCATCACCGGCTTTCCCAAGACCAAGAGAGGGAATAACGCTATCTTCGTAGTCGTTGATCGTCTTTCCAAAGTGGCTCACTTCCTTCCTATTCGGGAAAATATCACTGCTAGTCAGCTTGCTGACTTATATATTTCTCGAATAGTGTCACTCCATGGTGTTCCACTAGAGATTAACTCAGACCGTGGTAGTCTTTTCACTTCTCATTTCTGGGAGAGCTTCCAAACTGCCATGGGAACCCATCTTTCCTTCAGTACCGCTTTCCACCCTCAGTCGAGTGGTCAGGTGGAACGGGTCAATCAAATTCTCGAAGACATGCTCAGAGCTTGCGTTATCTCATTCGGTATGGATTGGGAGAAATGTCTTCCTTTTGCTGAGTTTGCTTATAACAATAGCTACCAATCCAGCCTCAAGAAAGCTCCTTTTGAGGTTCTCTATGGACGAAGATGTCGAACACCTTTGAACTGGTCAGAAACCGGTGAAAGACAATTCTTTGGACCGGACATGATCCAGGAGGCAGAAGAGCAAGTTCGCATCATTCGTGAGAATTTGAAAACAGCCCAGTCTCGTCAGAAAAGTCAGTACGATCGTCATCATAAGGATATGACTTATGAGATTGGCGACCAAGCTTACCTTCGGGTTACCCCTTTGAAGGGTACCCATCGTTTCGGTATCAAGGGCAAGTTGGCTCCTCGTTACATTGGTCCTTTTCGTATTCTCGCTAAACGAGGAGAGGTTGCCTACCAGTTGGAACTACCCCCACATCCTTCTCGAGTTCATGATGTCTTCCACGTCTCTCAACTCAGGCGTTGCTTCTCGGATCCTATCCGTGGAGTGGACCACGAAACGCTTGATCTCCAAGATAACCTCACATACCGAGAGTACCCGGTTCGCATTCTTGATCAAGCAGAGCGTGTCACTCGACGTCAGAACATCAAGTTTCTCAAAGTTCAGTGGTCTCTTCATTCCGAGAGAGAGGCTACTTGGGAGCGAGAAGATCGTCTTCGACTGGAGTACCCCGCTTTCTTTCCGTCGACCCCTGAATCTCGGGACGAGATTTTTTCAAGTGGGGGCGAGTTGTCACATCCTTAGTCTGGTATGACCTAGACTAGCTAGCCATTTGAGCATCATATTTAAATTTCATTTAAATTTGAAATGAGGATTGGTGGAACCCTCAAAATCATTTTTGAATATGACCCAAATAAAAATTTCTCCAAAAGGGTCCAAGAAAATGCTCATGTTGCCCTCTGAAAATATTGGACAGAGATAAAAATCAAAACAATATTTTTAGGAGCTCATGGACATTTATTTTGGCCATTTGGATTAATTC
The DNA here is from genome assembly GCF_002162155.2 of Triticum dicoccoides. Lineage (NCBI taxonomy): Eukaryota > Viridiplantae > Streptophyta > Magnoliopsida > Poales > Poaceae > Triticum > Triticum dicoccoides. The sequence goes on from NC_041380.1 coordinate 395,953,160, forward strand.
GATAAATATTTGCATTGGAAATATATTTCTATATATATGAAATATGGTCCAAAAATTATGCCAATTATAAAAGAGCTCTGGAATAATATATCTAGACCCTGCAAAAATTGGCATAAGGAAATTAAATGATTTAATATATTTATTAAATCAAACAAATGTCAGAAAATTAAAAAAGAAAACAGAAAAGGGGAGAGAGACTTACCTGGGCCACTTACCCGATCGGCCTAGTAGCTCGGCCCAGCTGACTGGCCGACGCCAGTCGTCCCTCTCCTCGCGCCAGAGGGACAGGGCGCGTGGTCGCCGCACACTGCGCGCATGCGCGCCACGGCAGCTGCCTGCGTGCCTCCCCCTCGATGCCCTGGCCTCGCCAGAAGCGCCCAGCACCGCCCCGGATCTCTCCCTCGCTCTCTCGTTTCTCTCCCTCCCCTGCATCTCTCCCTCTTCCCGCGCCCGAAGCGCTGCCGTCGCCGCCGCACGCCGTGGCCATAGCCACCGCCTCCCCCTCGCCTCCCCGTCGTGCCCAGGAGCTCCGCCTCGTCGCCAGCTACCTCCTCGCCGAGCCACGCAAGCCGGAGTGCCCCGAGGAGCCGTCGCCGTCGCCAAATTCACCTCCGGCCGCCGTGGATCCTCGCTGGCGATTCGGGAGCTACCGGGCATCCCCGACCTCGCCCTCGCGCTCGCTGGTTCCGCAGTGAGCCCCCGCACCGAACCCCCTCCTCCCCGTGTCCGTTTGCCCCGTCTAGCTAGCTCGCCACAGCGCCCGTAACTCCTCGCCGCCGGCCATGGCGCCACGGTGGCACGAGCCCAAGCCGGTCCCTTCCGCGCGCGTCCCCGTGTTCCTGGTGACGCCAGGAGGCCGTAGGAACCCTCCGTCTCCACTGCCGTGCACCACAACGCCGCGGCCGCAAGTTGCCGAACTCTGGCCGCCGCCCTGAGCTCTGCTCCGGCGAGCTCCGCCGCCCCCGCAGCCTTCCGCGTGTTCCACTGGATGCGCGTGAGCGCGGGCTTCGCGTGGGTGGTCTCCGCCGCCCGAATGGTCGCCGGAACGGCGATCCCGAGCCCCTCCGCCGCGCTCGGCCTCGCCGGCGGCTAAACGCCGGCGAGTTGACCGGGTTTGACCCCCCAGGGTCGCTGACCAGTGGGCCCGACCCCCCCCTAACCTTTTAATTAAATTAAATTAACCCCTGTTAACCCCCCTGTCACTGACGTGTGGGTCCCACACGTCAGATTTGACATGTACAGCCGCGTTGACCGCTGATGTAGTGATGACGTCATGCTGACGCAATATATAATTTCTGGAATTAAAATAATTCAAAAAATCCAGAAAATGATTTAAACTTCAAAAAATTCATAACAATTCAACCGTAGCTCAGATTTAAATAATTTATATATGAAAAATTATCAGAAAAATGCAATCTTTCCATCTGTACTAGTTTCATGCATGAAAAACCAACTTATACATGCTGAATATGGGAAAACACATTATGGCATATATAAGAGACCTAATTTAGAAATGCATTTGAACCTTTGGTTCAAATGGACTTCAAACCAAATGTTTACCAGTTGCATTAGCTCAAACAGCATCACATTTACATGCCATGCTCATGCATCATATTGTTGCATATGATTGTGTTTTGATTGCCGGCACCGTTCCTTCTCGATAGGTCCTGCTCCGGAGACGTTCCAGAGTACCTGTCTGTGAAGCAGTGCCTCCCTTGTTGATTTACCAGGCAAGCAAACCCTCTTGTTCATTTCGATAAAACCCTACTCTCTCGCTCCTGCTCTCACTTATTGCATTAGGACAACAACGATTCATCTGCTACTTTGTGCTGCGGTAGTTGAACCCATTCCTCTGCATGACCTGTCATTGCCACAGTAAATAGTTGAAACCCACTAGCATGTGTAGGAATTGATTGAAGCCATTGTTTTGTTCCTACCATGCTATGCCTGCTATTGCTTAGAGTTGTGTCAGGTCTGGTTCATTGGGAATGAATTGAAGTGTTACGATATGTTCTGATGCTGAGAGTGAAGTGTGTGAACACGATTTGGTAAAGGTAGCGGTGAGAGGCCATGTAGGAGTACATGGTGGGTTGTCTCATTGGAACCGTCCTTAAGCACTGAGTTCTATGTATGTTGTCCAATGACTCGATACTACCACACATTGGAATGCTTAAGTGCCCCTCTCGACTTATTAATCAACTTGGTCTCTGTCCAGGAGTCGCAACTAGTTTCTGGTGTTTGTAGGTAGTGCTATTTTTCTACCAAGTGGCACCCGGCAGGGTGGGCTTGGGACAGACTAGGCACACGTGGCCCGGTGTACCGAGTGGCACCCGGTTGGTGGGCTTGGCAACCCTGCTCACATCGTTTGGGGCCGTGAGCGACACCCCGGCCGGATCTCCTTGCGGATGGAACCCGAATAGGCGATAAACCTGGACTAGAGTCTTGTGTGGTTAGTCAGGTCGTGGCCGACACCCTCGCCAGGCTTCCGCTTGAAGGTTGCCGAGATACATGACGTGTACATGGCGGTAAGTGGCGAGAGCGTGTGTGAAGAAGTACACCCCTGCAGGGTTAACATGATCTATTCGAATAGCCGGGTCCGCGGTTATGGACTTCTTGGATGCTTACATGGTACATAGACAACTTGAAGTGGATACTATAAAATGCTCAAGACAAGTGTAAGTGCTATGGATGGCCTTCTCGTAGGGAGACGGGGATGAATCCATAGTAGTGTATTGTGTGGTGATTAGTGGACTCGTGTACGTTGTTTCACCTCAAGAGTTTCTGGTAGTCGTAGAACAGGATAGCCACAGAGTCAAAGCTGGCTTGCTGCAACTAAACCCCACATTACCCTCTTGATACAAGTGCATGTATGATAGGATCTGATGTAAGTCTTGCTGAGTACCTTTGTACTCATGTTGCTTTATTTATGTTTTTGCAGCGGAGACTTCGGTCTTACTAGTGTTCTCGTGGACTTCGACTAGTAGCTAGTACCTCAGCTACGATCTTGATCGGACGTTGTAGATAGTCAGGCGTTCAGCCTTTTTCATTTATAGATGTCTGTACTTAGACATGTAATGCTTCCGCTTGTTGCTTGATTGCTCTGACTGTTGGGTCATGTGACCCCTGTTTGTAATAATGCTGTGATGGCTCTTCTGAGCCTTTATCTATATGAGTTGTTGAGTTATGCTGTGATGCCATGTTGTACGGCACATACTTGCATGTTATGCGTACGTGTAATGTGTATTGCTATGTGTGGGATCTGACTATCTAGTTGCTTATTCTTAGTAGCCTCTCTTACCGGGAAATGTCTCCTAGTGCTTCCACTGGCCCCTGGTAGCTTGCTACTGCTCCGGAACACTTAGGCAGGCCGGCATGTGTCCTTCTTCGATCCTGTGTCTGTCCCTTCGGGGAAATGTCACGCGATGAATACCGGAGTCCTGCTAGCCCGCTACAGCCCGGTTCACCGGAGTCCTGTTAGCCCAGTGCTACAGCCTGGATTCACTCGCTGATGACCGACACGTTCGATGCTGGGTCATGAATGCCTGTCCCTGTAAGTTAGTGCCACTTTGGGTTTACGACTAGCCATGTCAGCCCGGGCTCTTTATCATATGGATGCTAGCGACACCATCATATACGTGTGCCAAAATGCGCAAACGGTCCCGGGCAAAGGTAAGGCGACACCCGTGGGGATACCGTGCGTGAGGCCGCAAAGCGATATGAGGTGTTACATGCTAGATCGATGTGGCATCGAGTCGGGGTCCTGACAGGTGGTGGCTAGGTCCTATTTATAGCGGCCTTGGCCCTCTTCCCAAAATGAAGGCGGGAAGGGTTCCCACAACGGCCAATTTTGAAAGGGGGCAACTAGCACATGCTATCCTAACAAAAGTAGTCTTCGCCTGCAAAAGCCTCTAGTTATGACACCATGGTGGGCTCGGTGATGACCTCTGTCCTGGCGGTCTTGGTCTTGTTACACTGGAATGGAAACCTTTGGCTGATTCCTCAGGACTCCGCGCCTGTGCTTGCCTCCTTAGCAACAAAGAGGAAACTGGTACACTGCGCTCGCTGGCACCAGCCTGGACTTGGTCGTCATCCGAACCTCACGAGGTGAGGCTTGGGTGGAAATCTCCGCTCCTCGGGAGCCAGCCTAAGGAGGCCGCTCCTCGTGGAGGTCTTGGTGTCATCTGCCTCGCGAGGCTTGGCCCCTTGCAAGGGTCTTGGGTTGTTGATGCTGAAGTCGGTCCGTACCAAGCCGTTGGTGAGCCACGCGGTGGGCTGTAGGCAGGCAAATCTTGGTACCCTCGTTCCCGGAACACCGACAGCTAAGCTTCTGTTTTTCAGCAAGATCAAGTCAACTATCACCCAAGAAGATTCTAAAGGCTTTACTTGGCACAAAAACTAATTAAAGCACAAAAACATAATTATAACAGTAGCATAATTGTGCTAACACTCAATAACAGAAAGCAAAAAGCAAAAATAAATTTTATTCATTGGGTTGCCTCCCAACAAGCGCTATTGTTTCACGCCCCTAGCTTGGCATAAGATTTCAATGTTGGTCGCGTGAAAGATAATAATTGAAACATAAAGAGAGTATCATATAACATGTGAAAAACACACTTAAGTCTAACATACTTCCTATGCATAGGAATTTTATAAGCAAACAAATTATCAATACAAGCAAAAACTAGCATATGCAAGGAAGAAGAATGAAACAATCACAATCCCAACATAACGAGAGGTAATTTAGTAACTTGAAAATTTCTACGACCATATTTTGCTCTCTCATAATAATTACATGTAGGATCATAATCAAACTCAACAATATAACTATCACATAAAATATTCTCTTCATGATCCACATGCATGCAAAGTTGACACTCTTCCAAAATAGTAGGATTATCATTAAATAAAGTCATGACCTCTCCAAGCCCACTTTTATCAAAAATTTCATAAGATTGAACACTCTCCAAATAAGTGGGATTATTTTTAGCTAAAGTTGACACTCTTCCAAACCCACTTTTAATATTATAGCAATCATATTCATCATGAGGTTTAAATTAATTTTCAAGATCATAATAATCATCACCCCAATCATGATCATTGCAACAAGTAGTGGACATAGCAAAATTAGCATCCCCAAGCTTGGGGTTTTGCATAGTATTAACACAATTAGTAGAATTTATAATAACATCATTGCAATCATGCTTTTCATTCAAGGAGCTATCATGAATCACTTTATAAATTTCTTCGTTTAACACTTCATCACAATTTTTAGATTTATAAATCTCAAGCAAAACTTCATAAAGATAATCTAGTGAACTCAATTCACTAGTCATTTGTTCATCATAATTGGATCTCTTAAAAAGATTATGAAGTGGATGAGGATCCATATGAATAGATCTTTAGCAAGCAAAGATGCAAGAAAATAGAAGGCACATTGTAACACAAGTAGAGATAGCAAACAAGAGATCTAACGGGAAAAAGGCAAACTGAAAAGAGGATGAATAAAACGACAAATTTTTGTGAAGTGGGGGGAGAGGAAAACGAGAGGCAAATGGAAAATAATGTAAATTGCGAGGAGATGAGATTTGTGATTAGGAACCTGGTAGATGTTGATGATGTCTCCCGGGCAACGGTGCCAGAAATTTCTTTTGATGCGGCTTGAAGCTACATCGGTATTTCCCGAAAGAGGAAGGGATGATGCAGCACATTGACGGTAGGTATTTCCCTCAGTGATGAAACCAAGGTTATCGAACCGGTAGGAGAACCAAGCAACACTACATAAACAACACCTGCGCACAAATAACAAATACTCGCAACCCGACGTGTTAAAGGGTGATACGTCTCCAACGTATCTATAATTTTTGATCGTTCCATGCTATTATATTATCTATTTTGGATATTTTGTATGCATTAATGTGCTATTTATATGATTTTTGGGACTAACCTATTAACCTAGAGCCTAGTGCTAGTTTCTGTTTTTTCCTTGTTTTAGAGTTTCACAGAAAAGGAATACCAAACGGAGTCCAAACGGAATAAAACTTTCACGATGATATTTCTTGGACCAGAAGACACCCAGGAGACTTGGAGTACAAGTCGGAAGAGCCACAAGGCGGCCACAAGTGTGGAGGGCGCGCCCCCAACCTTTTGGGACCCTCGTAGACCTCCTGACCTTGATCTTCCTCCTATATATACTCTTATACCCCAAAAACATCCAGGGGAGCCACAAAACCACTTTTCCACCACCACAACCTTCTGTACCCATGAGATCCCATTTTGGGGCCTTTTCTGGCATCCTGCCGGATAGGGATTCGATCACGGAGGGCTTCTACATCAACGCCTATGCCTCTCCGATGAAGTGTGAGTAGTTTACCTCAGACCTACGGGTCCATAGCTAGTAGCTAGATGGCTGCTTGGCTCTCTTTGATTCTCAATACCATGTTCTCCTTGATGTTCCTGGAGATCTCTTCGATGCAATACTCTTTTGCGGTGTGTTTGCCAAGATCCGATGAATTGTGGATTGATGATCAACTTATCTATCAATATTATTTGAATCTCCTCTAAATTGTTATGCTTGATTTGATATCTTTGCAAGTCTCTTAGAACTATCAATTAGGTTTGGCCAACTAGATTGGTTTTTCTTGCAACCGGAGAAGTGCTTAGCTTTGGGTTCAATCTTGTTGTGTCCTTTCCCAGTGAGAGTATGTAATGCCGCGGATACAACTTTCCATATTCGTAACTCCAACCCTTGCCTTTTTCGGAGATGCGACATGAGATTCCTTTCGTGGTTGGGTTTTTGTCTTTGCTTTGCATTTTGTTCATGTCATGCATTTTATATCATGTCATCATGTGCATCGCATTTGCATTCATGTCCGTCTCACGCATCCGAGCATTTTCCCCATTGTCTGTTTTGCAATCCGACACTCCCACTTGCACCGGCGTACCCCTCTTGCCACTTTTCATGAGCGGGTGTCAAATGTTCTTGGAATGGACCAAGATTTTCCAAGTGGCCTTGGTACACTACCGGTAGACCGCCTGTCAAATTTCATGCCATTTGGAGTCCATTTGATGCTCCAACGGTTAACCGGGTAACCAGAAAGGCCTCTTGTATGTTGCAGCCCAACACCCCTCCCAAACGGCCCAATAACCGTTACAAACCTCTTCCATGTCCTCCGCTGTCGGATCACGATCGCGTGGGTGAAAACTACACTCCATTTGGACACTCCTACCTCCTCCTACCTATAAATATGTGTCTCCCTCCAAAATTTCGCGGACGAAACCCTAGATCCGCTCCTCCACCGCGGATCCGGACGCGTCCGCGCTGCGCCGGACACGTCCACCGCCGCCGCCACGTCGCCCGGACCAATCCCGTGGCGACCTGTCACCGCCGCCACCTCCCTTGTCCAATCCTGTCGCGCCACCTCACCCCGCACTCACTTCCCCGCGCCGCGGCCCGCGGAGCCCATCGCGGACCCGCACGTGCACGAACCGCCACCGCCCGCTCCACCGCGGCTCCGCGCGCCGCCCCACTGCCCGTTCGCCAGTCCCGCCTCACCCAACACCGCCGATCGCGCCCGCTGGCCGGACTCTGCCGTCCACATCGCCGGAGCGCCCCACCTCCATGTCGCCGCCTCGTATCCTCCGTTGCCTCACCTGCTTCCTCCACCCCACCGCCCATCGCAGTGCCTTTCACCGCGCCTGTCCGATGACAGGAGACGCCACCGGTGACCTCAGGTCGACCCCGTGCTCCCCCTCCTCATTTTTCTCCTCTCTCTCTCTCCCTTTCTCCTTCCTCTCTTCACCGTCCCTCTCTCCCCCTTGCAGCAAGCCGCCGATCGGATCTAGATCCCCCTTGCTGGATCCATCCATTTCTGCCGTCCCGGCCTCCTTCTGGCGACCGATGCCGCCGCCGTCCACTCCCGGAGCACCGGCGATGACTCTCCACAGGAGGAGAACGACGGCCCGCGAGTGGGCTACCGCATCCCTCCGGCCCAGGTAGCTGGCCCACTCTCTCCTCTAGACGACCTGGGCCGAGCCCATGGGTGAGCAAACCCCAGATCTTCGTCCGATGCACTTTTTAACTATTCTACCCTCGCCTGTTTTTCTGCTAAGTCCCGAATCTATGACTTTTTCATGCTCTGTTCATTCCATCATAACTCCATGACTGTAGCTCCGTTTCATGCGTATGATATATCAAAATGTTCATCATGAGATGCTTTGCATTTTGTTCCATTGTGACATGCTTGTTTGAGTCCATCGTGATGCCCAGATCGTTGATGCAAGAGTGCTATAAATTGTTAGGTGATGTTTCTTATCAGAGTGTGAGGATTTGTCATTTTTGTCACATTTGTTGTGTGTTGCATATGAACATGAGCTCTACATGTGTTTTGTTCTATGCCATGCCATCTTCACATAGGTTCTTGCCATGTATTTTTGTGATCAATGTGGTGACTAGCACGAGAATGCAAAGTAGCCTTCGTGATATTGCTAATTTCAGGATCTTAGGATTTTGGTAAGTCCTTGTTCTGGAGTTATTTTTATGCCATGTAAATTAGATGCTACAGTGAGATCCATGCCTGTTTTGAGTTGCTTCGGTAAGGATGATTTGGACATATGGTTATGCTCTATCCATCCAAGTCCCTGTTTGCAATTATGGAGTGACCTAGCATGTCTTAATCTTGCTCTACTTTTGCTATAAAATGTTCCTGGCAGATTGTTTACATGTTAATCCATTTTTCCATGGTTGTTGTTAGTGATCCATGCATGCTTTGAACTTGCTCTTGACATGGTTAGCTTCTTGAACATGTCATCTTACTGTAGATATGCTTGTCTTGTCATGCAATGCCTTGTGGTGAGTGAATCGAGCTTGCAAAGATGCCTTCATAATTCTGTTTATGCCATGCTAAGTCTGAAACTGTTAATAAAACTTGCAATGTTTACATGGGTGCCATCATATCTTCTGTGCCTTTTTGGCTTGTGATCAGTAAGGGATTTTTGTTCTATGCTTTTAGTAGAATCATGCCATGCCTTCGTTTTCTATGATCTGTTCCTGTAGCATGTTGTTTGCTTGATCTAAACATGGCTTCCTGATGTTATTCCTGGCATGTTAGTATGTTCACTAAGTTTGTGATGCTGATATCTTTTGCACTTTTGCCATGCTTATTTGAACCTGCTCTGGTGTGATTTAGCCGTAGCTTAGTGTTCATGTTTTGTCAAGCATCTTGAGTAGATCAGTGCCATATGCTTTGTTGTTATGTTGGGCTGTAGTAGCTTAGTTTCTCGTTGCATTCTAGTTGGCATCATGCTGTTAATCGCAGAATTGTGCCATTCTTGTTTTGCTTGCCTTTTACAAACCGTGCATCCGATTCCGGTGATCTTTATATCGATTTAGACCGAAATCATCTATCTTTCTAGCGGCACACTTGGTTTACCAAGTTGATGCCTGGTTCAATCTTTCCCTTCCGAAGCACGCATATGCATTGCATATCACATCCCGCATGTCATGCCATCTTTTGCATCATGTTGCTTGTGCATTGCACCGTGCTTGATTGTTGTGCCTTTGCTTGTGTTGTTCCTTTTTGTAGAGCTGGGAGACGAGTACATGATCGAGGAACCTGTTGAGTACGCTTATGAGCATCAAGCTTTCGTCAACTCTGAGAATTTTGCAGGCAAGATGACCATACCCTCGAAATCACTTCTATATTTGCTTGCTAGTTGCTCGCTCTTTTGCTATGCCGCGATACCTACCACTTGCTATATCATGCCTCCCATATTGCCATGTCAAGCCTCTAACCCACCTTTCCTAGCAAACCGTTGTTTGGCTATGTTACCGCTTTGCTCAGCCCCTCTTATAGCGTTGCTAGTTGCATGTGAAGTTGAAGTTTGTTCCATGTTGGAACATGGATATTGTTGGGATATCGGCAATATCTCTTATTTAATTAATGCATGTATATACTTGGTAAAGGGTGGAAGGCTCTTCCGTATGCCTGGTGCTTTGTTCCACTCTTGCCGCCCTAGTTTCCGTCATACCAGTGTTATGTTCCTTGATTTTGCGTCCCTTACACGGTTGGGTGCTATGGGAACCCCTTGACAGTTCGCTTTGAATAAAACTCCTCTAGCAAGGCCCAACCTTGGTTTTACATTTTCCTAACAACCTATCACCTTCCCTTGGGTTCTGCAGACTCCAGGGTCATCTTTATTTTAACCCCCTTGGGTCAGTGCTTGTCTAAGTGTTGGTCCAAACCTGTTAGCCGCCGGTGGCCACCAGGGGCAACTCTGGGCTGGCCTACCGGAATCTTGGACAATCCGGTGTTGCCCTGAGAACGAGATATGTGCAGCTCCTATCGAGATGTCGACGCATCGGGCGGCTTTGCTGGTCTTGTTTTACCATTGTCGAAATGTCTTATAACCGAAATTCCGAGACTGATCCGGTCTTCTCAGGAGAAGGAATATCCTTCTTGACCGTGAGAGCTTGTGCTGGGCTAAGTTGGGACACCCCTGCAGGGTTTTGAACTTTCGAAAGCCGTGCCCGCGGTTATGGGAAGATGGGAATTTGTTAATACACGGTTGTAGAGAACTTGACACTTAACTTAATTAAAATTCATCAACCGCGTGTGTAGCCGTGATGGTCTCTTTCCGGCGGAGTCCGAGAAGTGAACATGGTCTTGTGTTATGCTTGAACGTAAGTAGCTTTTAGGATCACTTCTTGATCACTTCTAGTTCACGACCGTTGCGTTGCTTCTCTTCTCGCTCTCTCTTTTGCGTATGTTAGCCACCATATATGCTTAGTGCTTTGCTACATCTCCACGTCACTACCCATTCCTACCCTTAAGCTTAAATAGTTTTTATCGCGAGGGTGTGAGATTGCTGAGTCCTCGTGGCTCACAGATACTTCCAAACAATTGCATGTGTCGATGACACCAGTGCAGGTGACGTAACCCAACTCAAGTGAGAGCTTGATGAAGATCTTGACCATTGTCTTGTTTCGTTTCATGTTGATCAGTAGTGGAGCCCAGTTGGGTCGATCGGGGATCTAGTGTTTGGGGTTGTCTTTCTTTATTTTGGTTCCATAGTCGGACCTTGATTGTACTCTGGATGATATATATTTATGTATTGTGTGAAGTGGTGATTGTAAGCCGACTCTTTATCCCTTTCTTATTCAGTACATGGGATGTGTAAAGATTACGCCTCTTGCGACATGCCTACCATGCGGCTATGCCTCTAAGTCGTGCCCCGACACGCGGGAGATATAGCCGCATTGTGGGTGTGACAAGTTGGTAATCAGAGCATTCCCCGACTTAGGAGCCCCCTGCTTGATCGAATCGCTGACGTTGTTGAGTCTAGAACAAAATGTTTTGAGTCTTAGGTTTATATATATCGGAGAGTAAGATTCTTTTTACTCCCCAGTCCCTTCGTCGCTCTGGTGAGGCCTCCTGACATAGAGTTTTGACTATTCTCTCCTCAAATTTCACGAATTTTTTTTAGGATCACGTGGGTATCTTGGAATCGTTCCGATGGTTTTGTGACGAGAACATTGTTCTTGGTGCCTCCTGACATTTAGGGGTTGTGGCAGTGTCCCTGGGAGTTGAGCTCCGAGGTGTTGTCGTCACAATTTTATCGTTGCAGTTCTGTAATACTTGAGTTCGCCGACATCGAAAATCTCTTTTATGCAGTTGTTGGTGAGATAACCTTGACGCCACCCAGTACTAGGGCGGGAGTTCGGGAGTATTGCCATAACTCGTATAACGGATGCTTTTCGAAGGTTGAGGTAAATGATTTTCGAAGGTTTCTTGGTTATGTGTTGAAGGATGGATAGAGCTGGATGTAGGAATTGTTAGTTTTGGGTGAGATATTATGCTTCCCCTGTATCCCGAACACCTGATTGCATAACCAGAAAGTTTCGGGAGTTTTATAAGTGGGAATTCAAGTAGCTCCTAGAATATCTTTCCAACAGACACATGATACGATATGGGATCTATCATATGTTTGTTCCGGCTTATTTTGCAAGCCAATCCTTTGTTTTTGTTTTCAGTTGTGGTATTCGAGTTTCTTCGAAGTCAAGTGTTGATTCCATACCTTTCCTAAATGGTGTTCTCACACTTCTATGTGAATACCAACCCTTGTTGATCATCGAGGTTGTCATGTTAATTCTTTTCCAACCGGCATGTTTCTCTTCAAGTGGATCTGATCATTCTTCAACGTCTGCAAAATCAGTTCTAAGTTCTCTCAACGGTGTTTGTTTCATCCGTCCCAAGTTGCCTTTTTTTACCCACCCTCCCACCCTTTTTCTTCAAGGACTCATATATCTAATCAAGCATCCATTTTAGTGATAAGAAGTCTCTCCATTCTTTTCCGTCAATGTTCTTACCCGGTGGTTCTCATGAAGATGCTCTACAAGTTCATCATTATTCTGGTGGATTCAAGCCAAACTTTGTCTATCATATCCTTCTCTCGTTTCATATGTTTTCTCATGCCGGTGCACCTCTTATTCGTCCATCTCTCTCTATTATTATCCGAAGTGCTGAAGATATCTCAGAAGATTCAAGTTTCCATTCTCAATTTGCTCAAGTTCTTTTGAGGATGTTATCTCATTCAAGACATTCAATTCAACCGGTGCAATCTCCTTTTCAAGCAATTGTTCAATAGTGTATCTTTTGAGTGGGCCCTAACCCACAGGTCTTTCCCAGGATCTTACCTGACTCTTCTAATTTTTTTCCGGAGTTATTCTCAAATTCATTTCAAAGTTTGATGTAAGAATGAATTGTCATCAGCCAAATGCCTTTCTCCAAGATCTTTCAAATTCTTTTCATCGTTGGTTCAACCTTTCTAGTTTTCATTCGAGAGTGCCTCAACAATTCATAGTGGTGTATATCATCATCATTCTCAACATTTGATGACCGAAGAAGAGTTTCTCTCAAATCTTGGTCCGTTATCTCAGAGATGCATGATTCAAGCTTAATGCCATCCTCTCATGATTTTTTTTATTGTGAGAATTATTTTCACCTATCCAGAGTAATTCAAGATTCTTTTTAAGTTTGATTCTCTAAATCCCATCATCTCAGAATTATTCATTCAAGCTTTCAGCTCCCGTTCTCAAATCTTACCGGTGCATCATTCAAATATCCTCTAATAAGATCATGATCTTTTCGTTCTCATGTATCTAGATTCCCTCAAGTATCTTCATTTGTTTCTAAAAATCTTCCCGGTGATTTGTGCCTTTGCTACTCTCATTTTCAATTCTTATGGTGGTTCGTTCAAGAATTCTTTTCCTTGGTTATCACATCAATTCATTCGTTCTTTCCAATCTTACCGGTGGTTCGTTGAAGACCTTCCCAAGTTTACGCTATATCTCTCTTAATCCTTTCAACGAGAATAAGTAGTATGCCAAATTCGTTGCTTGTCATCAATTTAATTGATGAAGGATAAGCATAATGTAATTCTTATTCTTATTTCATCCAAGTGATTAATTCCTTATTCGGGAGGTTCATCAAAATTCTTGATTTCTTTTGTTCATCTTTCTTTTCCGGAGTTCCAAGTTTTTCCGCATTATCTCGTCGCAAAGCTCCATCTAAATCATCGCAAGGCTTCACCTTGTGTTTTCAACTTCTCTTCCCTTTCGTTTGATCATCCCTTTGTTACCGGAGTTCTTCACGGATGCTCTACATGATGGTTCATAAAGGATTTAATTCCTTCTCGAAGTGTTCATCGAGATTCTTTTCAAAGGAGCTCAAGTATTCTTCATCTTGCAATCCGGAGTGTAATTCTTTCTATCTTAACTTTTTAGGTGGTGTTACGTCATTCTTGACAATTTCCCTTCGTCTTTCATGATTCACAAGTTGTTAAGAATGAGATATTTAAACCCACCAATCTCTTCATTGGAGTTATCTTGGGCTATATTTCACCTGAAGCTTTCCTTAATGATTGTTGCTATTTATGGTGCTTATAAATGACCCAAGTTCTTCATTTATCCTCCTGGTGAAATAAGCTTCTCGTTGCCTTGTTCATATCAATCCAATCTATCGTTTCCGTTAGTGGCAGAATTTTCACCTCATAGTTTTGAGAAGTTTTCCTTAAGCCCACTACAAGTTTATTCGTTTCTTTGTTGATAACCCAACAACTCCGTTCTAGCATTTTGTTGTAAGCATGCTCTATCAAGATCCCGTTTCCCTCTGTTCATTCCATTCCATTCTTTCATTTCTTTCGGAGGCTTTGTGATGTTGCTCTCTTCTCTCATCATCTCGAGTTGTGAGGATCATGTTCTTTTCATGCTTATCCATTTAATCGGAGTGTCGTGCCCTCTTTTCAAGTTCTTCCCATTTTGTCAAGTTGTACCTCCCTTCTCAACTGGAGTGTTGTGTCATCTCTTCAACCTCTTTTCATCTTATCACTTTTCAACCGGAGTGCTGTCCGAATTTGTTCTTCCTTGTTCCTCTTTTCTGACAGAGATTGTCAACTTCATTCATCTCCGTTGTATTATTTTCTCGAAATGGTTTAACCTTTCAAGGTTCTTTGGTTTCACTCATTGTCAAAGAAGCAACTTAGATTTACCTTTTCTCTTCCTCTTCCATTCCCTCCGGTGCCATCCTAGATCTCGGGACGAGATCCTCTCGTAGTGGTGGAGTGTTGTAACACCCCAGATACAACTTTCCATATTCGTAACTCCAACTCTTGCCTTTTTTGGAGATGCGACATGAGATTCCCTTCGTGGTTGCATTTTTGTCTTTTCTTGCATTTTGTTCATGTCATGCATTTCATATCATCCGTCTCAGCATCCGAACATTTTCCCCGTTGTCCGTTTTGCAATCCGACAATCCCATTTGCACCGGCATACCCCTCTTGCCTCTTTTCGTGAGCGGGTCTCAAACGTTCTCGGAATGGACCGAGATTTTCCAAGTGGCCTTGGTACACTACCTGTCGTGGATTTGTCACGGCAGATGTCCTAGTGAAAGGACTTAGTCGTAGGGCCATCGCAACTAGGAAGCTTAAAGGGGTTAATTGGGACAAA
The DNA here is from genome assembly GCF_002162155.2 of Triticum dicoccoides. Taxonomy (NCBI): domain Eukaryota; kingdom Viridiplantae; phylum Streptophyta; class Magnoliopsida; order Poales; family Poaceae; genus Triticum; species Triticum dicoccoides. The sequence continues at coordinate 395,968,161 of NC_041380.1, forward strand.
GGACACGAGAGGTTTTATACTAGTTCGGCCCCTTACGATGAAGGTAAAACCCTACGTAGTTGGGTTTGGTATTGCTGGGGTTTCGATCCCAAGAGGCTCAACTCGCCGACTTGGTTATCGATTTGTTGTTTCTTGCCCTAAGCCGCCGCTGGGTCGTCCCCTTATATACACAGGTTGACGCCTGGCGGCATACATAGTCCCGGCCGGCTCATAAAACGTGTCCGGCTCGGTGACTTCTTTTATATGCCTTTCTTTACAAGTCTTTCTTCACATATGGCGGTTTACAATATTGGGCCTTAAGCCGCCTTTGGGCTTAGGCCTTCTACAAGTCTTAATAAACTATCACCTAGAATATTATTGGGCTTCTTTTTGTTACCCGCCATTGGGGTTGACCCGGACCCTCCTGGGCGGGTCATACCTGGTAGCTATATCCCCAACATTAGGTCCGAGGTTGACTTGAACTTTGTTCTTTATCAATCTTCAACACTTAGACTAAATCCATCTTCCTCTGTATGAAAAAACTCTGTAACCCGCCATGACATCATCTTCTGAAAACACGAAAACCTGCTATGACGTCATCTTCAATGGGTCTTTTATCTTTTCATGTATTTCGAGAATCGAGGCATTCGTTTAGCTGGATAATCATTATTTTGGTCTTCCTCAATTTTCGCGCCTGCCTATTCACTTCTTTCCCTTATAAATAGGCTTGGCCGACCCTTCTTCTTTCTTCTTCTTCCTTCCATCTTCTCGCTACCTCTATGCTTCTCGAGCTCCGTCACTGCCGTAGCACTCACCGTTGCCCTCAACATCGGCCGCTGCATCACCCTGAGTTCGTCCAGAGAACTGCGGCGACTCTTCGCAGTAGATCTGCATATCGTAAGTTCCTTCTTTTTCACGCACTTAGATCTGTATTAGGGTTGCAAGTTCATCGATGTTCTTCGTTGTTCATCATGGATCTTCTTGTAGTTCTTCTTCCACAGCCTCTTCTGATCCAAAAAGGAACACATAACTCGTGTGGTACTTGTTTTGTGTCCATTTTTGATACCAGTAGATACCTTTTTCCTGAACAGATGCCTCATTATAACTCACGAACTCATCTCTACTAGATTTTAGGTCTAGAATATTTTCTTTTCGGAACAGCCATTTGATCCAAAATAATAATGACAGCTTGGTAAACTTGTTTGTGACAACACTTAGCTGAATCCGCTTTCTGAAAGAATCTGTAGTCATGGCGGCTTACCGCACCGGATTTCTTTTCCTTATATGTCATTAGTCCTTAGTTAAGCCGCCATTACTTGTTTTGCATCTTCATCCTTTAACTGTTAACCTCACTGTAAAACTGAACCGACATGTTGCTTTTCTTTTCAGTTCCTTGCACATCATGCCGTCAAAGACACCAACCATTTGTAACTGGGTCCCCTCAACCATAACTGTCGTGGGTTTGTCACGGCAGATGTCCTCGTGAAAGGACTTAGTCGTGGAGCCATCGCAACGGGTTAGCTCAAAGGGGTTAAACCGGACAAGGGGACACGGGAGTTTATACTAGTTCGACCCCTTCGATGAAGGTAAAAGCCTACGTCTAGTTGTGATTGGTATTGCTAGGGTTTCGAAGGCCAGGGAGCGAATCCGCTTTGCCTGGCTCTCGAGTTGTTGTTTTCTGTCCCTAAACCGCGGTCGGGTCGTCCCTTTATATACATAGGTTGATGCCCGCCGGGCTACAGAGTCCCGAAGCCGGATCATAAATGTATCCGGTTCGGCCTCTCTCTTTCTATCTTAGTATACAAGTTACATGACTAGGTCGGTTTACATTTACAGACTATAACCCGCCTTTGAGCCCTCCGTAAAGCGCCATCATCTTTACATCTTCATGGGCTTCTAATCTTCAAAGAGTCAACCCGGCTACATAAGGCCAGTTTACCTCTAGTAGTAATATCCCCAACATTAGGCCCCGGATTGGTTTGAACTTGTTCATGTCAATCTTCCACACTTAGAAAACATCTTTTCTCTTATCTTCATGTTTGATCTTGTAAACCGCTGTGACGTCATACTCCAAAATTACGATAAACCGCCTTGACGTCATCCATTCGTTAATGTCGGAGATTTCCTTCATTTAATATATATCCAGTCATCGAGGCGACACCTTTATTAACTTATCCATTTTTTGGGCTCCTCGATTCCCGTACTTTCCATTTTATCACTTCGCCTTATAAATAGGACCGAGGGGTCATTTTCACCATTTCCCCCCGTGCCTCTTCATGTCGTCTTCCTCGCGCCACTCAGCCTCTGAAGCTCCGCCGGTACCGTCGACCGTCGCCTCTGCTCCGACCTTGGCCGTTGCATCACCCTGAACGCACCAGAATACTGCGGCGCCCTTCCACTTCCTCACCAGCTCCGGTAAGTTCTCTGCTTTTTTCACCATAGATCTGTTCTAGGGTTTCGACATTCTTTGCAGTTCTTCCGAAGTTCATCAGTGCTATTCTTCCCTATTCTTCCTTTAATAGATGGACACTTTATGCTTGATGCATCTCTTGCCGTAGCTTACCTACCATGGTCATCACAAATCCTTATGCGCAAAAAACTGATCTAGTCTGTCAAAAATTGCTTCAGTTCTGCACCCCTTCAAGATCCAATTATTTTTGCTTTTCTGTCTTATCTTTAGATCCGAATGTTTTATACATCACTGTGAGATCTGTTTTTATGTTCCCGTGAGATCCGTTTCTCCTCGCACCAATATAAGCGGTTTAACATTTGAATAAATAGTCTATGCCATTAGCCCTCTGATAAACCGGAAAAGCATGTTACCTTCATAATTATGCTCTGGTTTAATAGTGTCTGATCAATCCTGCGCTAGCATTACCTTTCTGTCTCATTATACTAGTCTTCGGGTTGTACCATTTATCATATCAGTATGTTTCTTACTCCCTTGTCTCTTGTGTATAATCATGCGTAATTTATAAACCGGCCTTTCATTTTCAGTTTGTTCACTTTGCAATGGCCAAACAATTCACTGCCTGCAACTGGGCTCGTTCCCGGGTAACTGAGGCTCAATTGGATGAGATGGTTAGCATTGGCTCTCTGCCTAAGAAAACTGTGATCAACTGGCGAGTTCCAGGAACTGAGAATCCTCCAACCCCAAGACAAGGCAAGGGGGTAATCTTTGTTGACCATATAGGCCGTGGTTTCAAACCGCCAGGGTCAAAATTTTATCGAGATGTGCATGCCATCTTCCAACTACATCCACAAGATATTGGTGCCAACTCAGTCTCCAACTTATGCAATTTCCAAGTCTTTTCTGAAGTCTATTTACAAGAAGAACCAACTGCAGAACTGTTCCGGAATTTCTTTCACTTAAACCGGCGCACAGAGTTTGTGAATGGCCTGAACACAGAGCTTGGTGGTGTCTCGATTCAAAAGCGGAAAGAAGTGGAATTTCCTCATGCCAAACATCATAGCCACCCAAAGGAATGGAACCAAACATGGTTTTATTGCAGAGACACTTCGCCTGAGGATGAAAATCCCCTCCCCGGCTTCCGTGATCATAGATTATCCAATACTCACCCAATGCCACAACGCCTGCGTTCTTTAGAAAGGGCAAAATAAGCTCCCCAAATCACCAAGCTCCGGGCCTTTATGGCAAACGGTTTAATAGGTGTGGATTTTGTGCGTTGTTGGATATCCTGGAGTATCTTGCCGCTAAGCCGGTGTCCCGGTTTAATGTGCGAATATACCGGTGAAGTTGATGATCCTCAACGCCACTGCAACATCCAATTATCTGAGGAAGAAGTTACTGAAGGTGTAAAGAAGACTCTGAATGAATCGGAACTGGTCTGTAGTCAAACCGGTCTGAGTCCCTTCTATACCAAGAACAAACTGCCTCTTGTAAGCATTACACTTCCTCTTCATCTCTAATATCTTTAACTTATACAAGCTGTAACCCTTCTTCTTTATATATATATATATATATATATATATAGGGTGATGACCCCTTCTGGAAACGGAAATCCATAGAGAAAGCGGCAAAGCCAACTGGAGACAAAGTGGTCAAACCAACCCGCCCGAAGACCAAAGCCGTAAAACGGATGTCAAAGCGGAAAACGGCTAACCAGATTAATATGGAACTTGATGATGATACTGATGACCCAGAAGTTGAGGTAGAACTTGACTCACTTGGCTCTCTTTTTATGCATCTTATTAACAATGATCTTCCTCAGGAGGAGGCAAAAGCTAGTCAGGCTGATGACGTAGAGGTAATTACCCTTTCCTCCGGTTCAGACTCTATGCCAACACAAAAAACTCGCCAAACAATCCGGAAAGTAAGCTTTTCTCATCCTCTTGCTCACTTGGATCAAACATTTATTTTGAAGACTCCACAGCATGAAGCTCACCGGACAACCTGGCACAGTGGCCAATAGGTCAGCTGTGCCGGTTTACCTGATACTCCGGTTCGGAAGCGCCGGTCTGAGGTCTCTCCTACTTTTGACCATTCTTACCCCAAGGCAGGTTATTTCAGACAGCCTCTTAATCCATCCGATTAAATTATCAGGTGACACCTCCTTCCTCTTCTGGTGAATCGACAGCAACTCAACTCCCCCCTTTGAAAACTGTGGCCGGGTGAGTTATGAAAAACCTTTCCTTTCAATGCACCCTACATCTTTTGAACAGGATGTTAATCCTTTCTTATTCCGTTTGCAGGGCCAAAGCCAGACCCAGCAAGAAAGCCCGGGTCACCAATCCGCCAGAAGACCCTGTTGCCGAAGAAGAAGAACCAAGAGGTGAACTGGATCAGACTGGTGAACCGGAAGGCCTCCATCCTGAAACAACTTTTGATGATCCACCCCTTGACGGCCAACATACTGACGAACCAACAGATGCTGAGCCTGCCGCCCCTGATACCGAACCGGCAGAACCAAACCGGGCTAATCCAATGAAAGACACTGAAATTCCATCATCATCCACCAAAAATCCTGAAGGCCAAGGTGATGACGTTATTATTACTGGAAAGGCCACAGCTCTCCTGGTCATCCCGTCATTTTGGCTCAGCATAGTGCCAAAGAAGAGCAAATTGCCAAGCATAAAGTTAAATGGAGCAGCGACCTATCAAACTATGCTCATCTTAACGCTGATGAGCTTCATTCCGGCTTCTTAAACTGTCTGTACTCAAACCGGGATTATGAAGCCGGTTTGGTGAATTTGATGAAAGAACGATATGAGGTAAATTCTTCTCCCTTGTACATTGATTTATAGCTGAAATACTATTCCAAGTAGCCTCCAAGAACCGTTTTATGATTCTTAATCATAAACCGGGTCTTTGTAACACTTCAAGCATCCCATCATTGATCCTTGCAAAGGTGTGTCCTCAATCATAGATAAGACTCATGTTTGAAAAAATTAGATAACGTTCTGCAGCATAGCCCCCAAAGGCCAGTTTAACTTGGCAAGTTAATCCGGTTTTTAATCCACACTGCCGGTTTAGAACAAACGTACATTAGCCCCCAAGTGTCAAGGATAATGCTTGCATTGTTCTAGAGACTTGTATAGAGGGTAGTATTTGAAAGCAAAGAGGCATTAGCCCCCAAGTGGATAACTTGTTATATGCTTTATACTTAGTGCATAAATATGTTGTTTTGTTGAATATACCTTCAATGTTGCAGGCTGAACTGAGAAACAAAGATGCCCAAAACTCTGACTTGCAAGAAAATGTGAAGTCTCAACAAGACGAAGCTGCAAAAGCCAAAGAGGAGCTGACGCAGGCCCTGGCCGAAATGGAAAAGCTGAAAGAATCCTTCAACCAAGATCGTGCTGAATGGGAAACCGAAGAAGCCGGTTTAACCAAAAGAGCTGTAGATGCTGAGGGAGCCCTGAAACTGGTGGTTGAAGAACTAGCCGGTTTGAAGCGCCAAATCAACGCTATGACCTCTGCTATCTTTGGTAAGTGTCTGTTTATGTATGTTGCACCAGTCAATGAATCTTAAAACTAACCAAAATGTTGATAAAATCTTTGGCAGGAACTCAGATCACTCATCTTGGTGCAGATATGCGGATGAAGCTCAAAGCGGCATATTCATTGGTTGAGCAGCTATACTATGGGTCTCAGCGAGCCATTAGTATAGCGGCTTATAAAAAACCAGCGCCAACGTTGATTAAGGAGACCCTTGAGAAGCTGGGCATGTTACCGACGCGTATTGCCGAGTTGAAAAGAGCTGCTGCAAGAGCAGGAGCATTAACCGCCCTTATTCGAGCCAAGGGCTGGATTCCAGACCTTGAAGCGGAGGATATCATTAAAGGATATCCAGGCGTTAAAGAAGACGGTTCAAACTTTGACAATGATGATCTTCGGCGGCTGACGAAACAGATGCGGCCAGCGGCCAGCAAATTGGCTGAGGACACCGATTTGTCCCATTTTCAACCGTTTTATGATGCAGAAGGGAAAAGACAGCCAGCCGAGATCCATGAAGTCGAAGAACTTGTGCCTCCGATTCGTAAACACACTTATGCCCCTGATATTAACCCTTCTGATCTTATCCATGAGGAAGCAGTATTCCAGGCTTTAACCAGAATCGATTGGTTAACGGCTGATTTCCAGCGGCTGGGGAGGGATGAAGAAGTGCCTACACCAACTGATCCGCAACCGTCAAACCGTCGTGATGAAGAGTCCTGATCCGGTCGCCGGTTTATATGGCTACTGTGAAAAACAATGGCACTGTTTGAGCCGCTTTGAAGCTTCATGTAATAGGATAGCTGAAACTTTGTTTATCTGCCATGCCATCGAGCATGTTTCATAACGCTTCTTAACAATCTGTGCCGCCTTTCAGGATATATTTTATGCATATCCTATGATGACTTGCCTTCCTCATTGATTGACCAAACGTGTATACAGCAAAGGTGTTTAACAACAACCCGATACGTTTGATAATTTCATCTTCATAATGCTGGTCTATGTATTAAACCGGACCGGTATAACTACCGGATTTTCTTTATAATACTGGTGATTTAGTCAAACCAGACTGGGTCAATGACCACCGGTTTATAATTGATCATGTGCCAACAACTGGTGGTTGGAAAGCAAGTCGGGTCAAGGACGCTGGTTTATCAAAAAATACTTATGATTGTCAGCAAACAAAATTCAAATAGGAAAATATGCGAGGCTTTTTACGAGCTGCCAGAGTCCAAATCGAGGCTTTTCATGGGCTGCTAGGCCTCTGAGTTAAACCATTTAACAAAGCCTTTTAAGATGGGCCTCCAATTAACCAATCATCGATTTAACTGTGACAAGTTCAGGGTCTGTGAAAGATTGACTTGTCACACGTTCGATGGGTCATGCCAGGATTACCTGGATAGGAGTGGCTTACTTGATGAAGGCAGGTTAACCCGGGGTTTTAGGTGAATACACCAGGCTTCCAAACCGTGGCTTGATAGCCAATTACGAGGGTCCTTTCAAACTCTTTGTTGCTTTGCAAAAAAGAGCCCCCAAGTAACTTTGTGAGCGATGCTCAGCGTGTGCCTATGTTTGAGTTTGTGCTGTGTACAATACTCTCTTTGGCTCCACATATTTTTCCTTGTGTGGCTGAAATGCCTATCAAGAGGTGTAGCTGTGGTTCAAACATGACCTAGCCCCCTAGTGATTTTCTTTATCTTTACGCAGCTGCTAAAGCCGGTTTAACAAAGACTTCACTTTGACCGTTAACTTGTAAAAGCACACATATGATATAAGAAAGAACAGATACCCTGCTTATAACGGAGGCTCCGGTTTATTATATGGTATATACACTGTCATAAATATGTACAGGTGAAGAGCCTACGGCCTCAAGTATAGTAAGGCCGAAGGAGAGCTATGTTCCATGGCCGCTTTGTCTCCTCCTCCGGTTGACGTCAGTCTTCATGCTCTCGAACATCAATGAGGTAGTAGGATCCGTTATGCAGATTTTTGCTGACCACAAAGGGTCCTTCCCAAGGGGGGATAACTCGTGCATATAAGTCTAATCCTGGATGAGCCGAAGCACCAAATCACATTCTTGAAAGGTTCTAGTTTTAACGCGGCAGCTGTGATAATGTCGAAGATCTTGTTGATAAATCGCCGAATGTGCTGCTGCAAGATCCCGCTCTTCATCCAACAGGTCCAGAGAATCCTGACGTGCCTTCACATTGTCAGCTTCAACATAAGCTGCCACACAGGGCGAATCGTGACGGATGTCACTAGGAAGAACCGCCTCTGCTCCATAAACCATGAAGAAAGGCGTGTAACTCGTAGACCTATTGGGTGTGGTGTTGATGCTCCATAACATAGAAGGTAGCTCCTCGACCGAACAACCCGGCGTCCGCTGTAAGGGAACCATAAGCCTTGGTTTGATACCTCGTAGAATTTCTTGATTTGCCCTTTCCTATTGACCATTAGATTGGGGGTGAGCCACTGATGCTAGATCAAGCCGAATGTGCTCACGTTGACAGGATTCTTCCATCTCTCCTTCTGATAAGTTAGTACCATTATCTGTTATAATGCTATGTGGATAGCAAAGCCGGAATATCACCTTTTTGATGAATTGAACCGCCGTGGCTGCATCACACTTGCTGACTGGCTCTGCCTCTACCCATTTAGTGAATTTATCAACTGCTACTAACAGGTGGGTCTTCTTGTCCTTGGAGCGCTTGAAGGGTCCAACCATATCCAGCCCCCAAGTTGCAAACGGCCACGTAATTGGAATCATCCACAACTCTTGAGCTGGAACGTGCGCACGGCGAGCAAACTTTTGACATCCATCACATCTTTTGACTAAATCCTCCACATCAGCATGCGCCGTCAACTAGTAAAAACCATGGCGAAAGCTTTAGCAACCAACGACTTTGAACCAGTGTGGTGACCGCAATCCCCTTGATGAATTTCTCGCAAAATATCACAACCTTCTTGAGGAGAAACACATTGTTGAATTGCTCCTGAAACAATGTAATGATGTAACTCCCCGTTGAGTATGGTCATGGACTTGGAACGCCGGATTATCTGTCGAGCCAACGTTTCCTCAGCTGGTAACTCGCCCCGGTTCATGTAATCCAGATATGGGATCGTCCAATCCGGTATGGCATGCAGAGCTGCCACCAACTGAGCCTCCGGATCAGGAACAGCCAAATCTTCTTCGGTTGGTATTTTGACTGACGGATTGTGCAATACATCAAGAAAGACATTGGGTGGAACCGGTTTACATTGGGAACCAAGACGACTTAAAGCGTCCGCCGCTTCATTCTTCCACCGGTCTATATGGTCCACCTGATACCCTTTAAAGTGACCAGCCACTGTGTCCACCTCTCGCCAATATGCAGCAGAGTTGGTTGGCAAGCTCTTCAACCAAGTGTGAGTTGTTCCTTCCAACATCATGGTGAAATATTTAGCACACACTGCCTCATTCACATCTAACATCTCCATTGCCATCTCATAGCTTTCCACCCACGCCTCTGGCTGCAAATCGGCGGTGTAATTTGGTACCTTACGAGGTCCCTTGAAATCCTTGGGTAGTCGCACATTACGCAAAGCGGGAGTTAAACATGGTACCCCTAAGGAACTGAACATCGCCCCTGGCTCCACGGAGGCGGTGGGGTGAACCGGAGTATGCTGTCATGCTCCGTGTCGAGTTGTCAACTCGGCCTCTCGACGTGCGCGGCCATGGTCCACAACATCTTGCACATTAGCACCTCCCCTAGCCGAGTTGTTCCCTCATGGCGAATTTCGGCGACGTGCACTACTAGACACGGCCGGTTCGTCCTCCACATGTCTGCTATAACTCCGGCTTGGACGGGGAGTGGAATGAATCCTCTCACGGCTATGAGAATATGCTTGATGTTGATTCAGTGCTGTCTGAAGGAGATCCCTGGCCCGACGCGCTTCCACTGCAACCGGTGACTCGCCGTCGGTTGAGAGGGCCGCCAGGCGTGAAGTGGTGGCCACAATGTTGTCCAACGGGTTGGAATAATGCCCGGGCGGCGTTTGTGGTACAACATTGTTCTGGCGAGGCAGGTCCGTCGTGCGCGGCTGAACCGGCGCTCCTGCTCCCGGCGCTCCCGCCCGGTTTAGCGTGGGTTGGTTACCAGCTCCTGCACCTGGCATGTTGAAAAGATTCTGTGGCTCATAAACCGATGGGAGACGTGATCGATACCTTCTTCTCATGACTTCCTTTAAAGCATTCTGATCCAGTCTAATCCGGTAAGCCTGTGCTTCCAACTCGGCCCGCTCCGTAGCCATCATGGCGCTCTCTGCTGCCAGGTCCGCTTTAGCCTGGGCTATCTGATCTTTCACTTTTACAATCTCCGCATCGTGCTGATCCCTGGCTGCTGCGTCCACCTCCGTGGACATCAATGTTGCTAGAGCATCGAACAAATCAGACAAGACTTGGGCCGGAGGTGGCGCCGAGCTTCCTACCCCTGCTAGTGTGGCCGTCATTGAACCGGAGAGCATTGCTGCAGCAGTAGATGAATGAGGCGCCGATTGTGTGCCAGCCATGAAGATGGCGGCCCAGTTTGGCAGACCGGGGGAATCCGGAATACTGTTGCCCTCGGATCCTCCCTCAATCCGGCCGTCCTGCAACTGGTAAAGCGATTCGGTTTCTCCAGAAGACTCGTCATCAGAGCAGACTATGGTTTCTCCATCGGACACAGGTCCGTCCTCGTACCCCGATCCATGGACGACACCTACGAAAACATGCCTTGCCTCGGGCTGAACCGGCGAAGAACTTGCACGCCGAGCCGTTTCGATGATGTCTGTGCAGATGTCATGCTCGGGGGCCGGTTCGCCGATCTTGCTGATGAAGACGTGAATCCCACCAAAGGGGACCCGGTACCCATATTCGATCGAATCGGCCTCGGTACCCCATCCTGCATTGTCGATGTAGATCTTGCCGCGGCGACTCTTCGTCATCCGGCCCACAGCTTATCTCTTTAGTCCATCGAAGCTGCCCCTCAAGAACTCAAAACCATCGTGCGATAGCCCCATGGTGGGCGCCAACTGTCGTGAGTTTGTCACGGCAGATGTCCTCGTGAAAGGACTTAGTCGTGGAGCCATCGCAGCGGGTTAGCTTAAAGGGGTTAAACCGGACAAGGGGACACGGGAGTTTATACTAGTTTGGCCCATTCGATGAAGGTAAAAGCCTATGTCTAGTTGTGATTGGTATTGCTAGGGTTTCGAAGGCCAGGGAGCGAATCCGCTTTGTCTGGCTCTCGAGTTGTTGTTGTCTGTCCCTAAACCGTGGTCGGGTCGTCCCTTTATATACATAGGTTGACACCCGCCGGGCTATGGAGTCCCCAAGCCGGATCATAAATGTATCCGGTTCGGCCTCTCTCTTTCTATCTTACTATACAAGTTACATGACTAGGCCGGTTTACATTTTACATACTATAACCCGCCTTTGGGCCCTCCGTAAAGCGCCATCATCTTTACATCTTCATGGGCTTCTAATCTTCAAAGAGTCAACCCGGCTACATAAGGCCGGTTTACCTCCAGTAGTAATATCCCCAACAATAACCGAGGAACGTTTAAAAGAGTTCTTCATCATTGGGTTTCTGCCATCAAAAGCCGTCATGTCTTATTGTGCTCCTGACCCGAAAGAAGAATGGCCCAATCCAAGAGATGGCGAAGTGATTGTTTTTACTGACCACATGAACCATGGCTTCTCACCGCCCGGCTCAAAGTTCTTCAAAGAGGTCCTTCACTTTTTCAAACTCCATCCTCAGGACATCGGGCCCAATTCCATATCTAATATTTGTAACTTCCAAGTGCTCTGTGAGGTGTATCTTCAGCAAGAGCTGATCGTAGAGCTGTTTAGAGAATACTTTTATCTGAACCGGCAGAACGAGTGCACCAACGGCCTTAGCTTAGAGCTTGGAGGCATCTCAATTCAGCGCCGGCAGGGTGCTGTCTTCCCTCTCATAGTCTTACCAAGTCACCCAAAGGACTGCAACCAAACTTGGTTCTACTGTCAGGACATCTCACCAGCAAATGAGAAGCCACTGCCGAGTTACCGCCCCGAAAGCCTTGACTCCAAGTTCGCGCTTCCAGATAAACTAACTGCTGCTGAACGCAAGAGATTGATGCCATCCATCAAAAAGATCAATGCTCTGTTAGGGAACGGGTTGACTGGAGTTGATCTGACCCGCTGCTGGATCTCATGGTGGGTTATTCCTTTCAGCCATTGATCAAAGTTGATGTATGGATATGGTGGAGGTCCGGACGACTCTCTTCGTCATAGCCTGGTTCAACTAACCGAAGAAGACATTGTCTCAATGTCAAACCTTTTGGTGAATGGGAAATATGAAGACTGCAGTATTGTTGGGTTAAATCCCTTCTGTAAGCTTAACCCGGTGCCAGAAGTAAGGATATTTTGATCTCTTTTCCTTTGTATTTTGCCCAGCCGTATTGTTTAGCACTGATCGTTCCTCTTATCTTTGCCTGTCTGCAGGCCAAGTCTGACTTTTGGAAAGTGAAATATGACCACGAGGCTGCCAAGAAGGCGCAAGCCGCCGCCATGAATGCCAAGAAAACGACCCGGAAGTCCAAGAAGAAAAAGAAGAACATTGCTGAAGATTTGATGAAGCTTGATGACACGTCTGATTCGGAGGTAGCCCTTGATTCCCTTGGCCAATTTTTTAACAATCTTATTGAAACTGATCATTACTAGGATGATACTGGGGCCAGTCAGGCCGGGGAAGCAGAGGTAACTATCATTTCCTCTGACTCAGAGCCCTTACCAAGACACAAAGTTCGACGAGTGATCCGTAAAGTAAGGTTTTCTAACCCTTTAGCTCACTTGGATCCCAACTTTCGTTTGAAAAAGCAGCAACATGAAATCCGCTGTCAAGCTGGGATTGAAGATGAACTGGTTGTCGTTCTTCAACAAACTCCTCGGAAACGTCCGAATGAGGTTTACTTATTTCTGTCTTTAACTCTGTTTAATGGATCCTTCTCCTTGTATTTCTTTTAATTCTTTTTTATCCTTTCAGGAGGTGTCTCGCTCGTCTGGCGACTCCTCACAAACGCAATTCCCGGCTTTTAAGACTGCTCCCGGGTAATCAGAGATCCTCCTTTCTTTTGGGTTGCTCAATTGTACCTTTATACTGACAATCCTGCAACATTTTTTCTTAGTGGCCAAGCTAAATCCAAAAAAGCGAAGGCAGCTAAACCGGGGGTAAACCCGCCGGTGCTGGCATCTGACCCGGCTAGGCCGCCTTCTCCATTAGCTGATGCCCCAGAAGACCCGCCTATTGACACCGAAGCAAATCGTCCTGAGCCGTCATTTGAGGAAACCACTGTGAACCCTTCTACAACCAGACCATCAAGCTCAGCCAACCCGCCGTCTCCGCCTGCACAAGATGTTCAAATTACCGGGAACCGCTTTATTGAGCCAGGAACCCAACCGTGCTGGCTCGGTGTACAGCAAAACAAGAGGCGTTGGAGAGGCAAAAAGTTCGCTTTGACGTTGCCAACTATGACTGTCTAAATGCCAATGATATTTTGTCCGGCTATCTTAACCATGTACACTCCAGCCGCAACTCTGAGATTGAGATGGTCAAGCAGCTGCAGTTAAAATATGAGGTATGTTTTTCCAGCTTATCTATATTCCTTTAGCCCCCAAGTCTTTAGATTATGAGAGAACCGGAATAACCTGTAGACTTTAAAATATAGGCCGAGACCTTTACCTTTGAATCTTTTCTTGACTTTAATAGAACAAAGCTTCACCTGTAGTCCCCAAGGACTGGCTCATTTTGATCATAAATGAATCGGTACTTTAAATTGTTTTGAGACCGTATTCAAAGTACTTAATACTCCGGCTTAACCTTGGAAAACTTTCTGAACTGCATACATTAGCCCCCAAGTGGCAAGTATTGTTACTTTCTAAGGTACTTGGGACTTAAATATGTCTGTAGAGTCATAGAAATTTGATTTGGCATACATTAGCCCCCATGTGTCAAGTGGTTCTTTGTAAAGTACTTGAGACTTGAATCTTGATTTTTGAACTTGAAACTAAATCTTGACTCATTTGAATATTTTGCAGAATGCCTTATCTGAATTGAACTCTCAACTGAATGACGCGAAGACCCGGCTAGCGAGTCAGGAGACAGAAATCAAATCCGCTAACTCCAAGCTGCAAATAAGTCTCTCTGCAACGGAAAATTTAAAGACCAGCTTCGCTGCGAAGAAGAAAACTTGGGAAGAAGAAAAAACACTTCTGACCCATCGTGCTGAGACGGCCGAGACTGCTCTGAAAGAGATTTCAACAGAGATGAACGGGTTATAGGGCCGGGTATCTCAAATGGTAGCTGCCATCTTCGGTAAGCCGTCTGATATTAACTTTTGTTTGCTTTTTGCCGATCCGGAGTATAATCCACCAACTGACTTTGCGTATAAAATTTATGCAGGCCCTCGAAGCAAAAATCTGAGCCAAGACCCGTTGATTAAACTGAAGGCAGTATATACTTTGGTTGAACAACTGTATATTGGCGCACAACGGGCTCTGGCCACCATCTCTCCTGCTAATCAAGGACCCAACCGGCTCAACAACGTTCTGAAGAAACTGTCCATCCTTCCTGCCAGGTTTCAAGAAGTAAAACGCTCCTGGGCGTGAGCCGACGCTTTGACTGCCCTGAGCCGCTCCAAGGCTTGGGTGCCAGACCTAGACCCGGCGGACGTGGCAAGAGGCTATCCCACCGTGAAGGAAGACAGGTCTCCTTTTGATCAGGATGACTTCATGGCTTGCGTGTGCGGAGTCCAGCCTCAGGAAACTACCCTTGGAGATGATACCAATGTTGATAAATACCAGCCGAGTTTTGATAGTGAGAATAAGAAGATGGCCACTCCCTCATATAAGGTAATAGATTTGATCCCACCAGTGAGAGAAGACACATTTGCCCCGGAAGTTGACCCGGTCGGCCTAATCGACGACGAAGCCGAATTTGTCGCCGTGAATGGTTTTGATTGGTCAAAACCCAACTTCCAGCCAACGGAAGGTGGTGAACCGGCAAGGGAGGAACAATGATCATATTCATGGGATTATAAATCCTTGTAATAACTTAGTTGTGAAAACACCGTATGTTCTGCTTGTGCCATCGCGCATAAAATACCTTTATGTGAATCTGTGTTTCTTGATGCCAATGTATGTGTCGTATTTAATGTTTGTCTCTGCAATGTTTGAATTTTGTTCCTGTAAATACAAAGAAAAGACTGGCTTGGCGGCTTAGAACCAAACGGGTTAAATCACCCAATTTATAGCCAATACATTTTCCGCAATAGGAAATAGAGACAAATATAAATAAAGGACAAGGGCTGAAACTAACTCTGTAGTTAATGCAGCAAGTAATTGCATATAAGTAATAACCATACCTTGTACCTTTTGATCCTTAGATCGCTGGTTTAAATAACCCGGATGATGAATTTCATAATTCAATCTTTGTAAGAAGCCAATGCTTTTTTTCTTTGAATATTCAATGATCACTATACCTTGGTAGGTTGCACCTTGTGATCCGTAAGCCGCCGGTGTGAATGACCTGGGCGGCTGTGTTGCCAAATAGTCGAGCCGGTGAAAAAAACCAGGCTAATTATTTGTAATACTGAAACAACCAAAAAGTAAAAGGCAAGCAATAGATAATAAGCATAATTTAACCCTGTATTCGAAAGGTTGGGGGTTTCTGATTCGAATACGATCAGTAAACCGGACCAAAGGGGTTAAGCTAAGGTTCGAATACGACCATATAGCCCCCAGTGGATTTGGCGTTGCACCGACCAAGTGGGTACTGACAGCTATGTTCTCTTTGGTTCGAATACGACCTATGTTTGAACAGGAAGCCCCCAAATGACCTTGAGAGGTTTTTAACAACCCCGATTCGAATACAATCCAAGTCGGACTCAAAAGGGGTTAAGCTATGATTCGGATACGATCAAGAAGCCCCCAAGTGAGTTTGGCCTTGAGCCAATCAAGAGGGTTACGACAGCTATGTTCTCTTTGGTTTGAATACGACCTATGTTTGAACAAGAAGCCCCCAAGTGACCATGAGATTTGTAGCTAGATTCGGATACGATCATAAGCCGGACCAAAAAGGTTAAACCTGATTCAAATATGATCAGCTCCTTAATAGTCATTTGAAAAATAAGAAATAACAAAGATGCATAGTCTTTGAAAAGAAAAGAGACCGATGGTATTACTTTATTGCTTAGCATGGTATACACAATGTTAAAGTATGTACATGATGAGAACCGGTGGCTCAGGTGTAGTATGGCCGAAGTTGAGCAATGTTCCACGGCCGACGAGTCTCCTCCTCTAACTTACCTGAGTCTTTATGCTCTCGAACGTCAATGAGGTAATATGACCCATTGTTTAAGTTCTTACTGACCACAAAGGGTCCTTCCCAAGGTGGGGATAACTTGTGTGCATCTGACAGATCCTGGATGAGCCGGAGCACCAAGTCTCCTTCCTGAAAAGTCTCGGACTTAACCCGGCGGATGTGATAATGGCGCAGGTCCTGTTGATAAATTGCTGACCGGGCTGCTGCCAAGTCTCGTTCTTCATCCAACAAGTCGAGTGCATCCTGTCTAGCTTGTTCATTATTAGCTTCAATAGAAGCCGCCACACGGGGTGAGTCATGACGGATGTCACTAGGCAATACTGCTTCTGCTCCATAAACCATGAAGAAAGGAGTGTAACCTGTAGACCTGTTGGGTGTGGTGTTGATACTCCACAACACCGAGGGTAATTCCTCTACCCGACAACCCAGCGCTCGCTGTAAAGGAACCATAAGCCGGGGTTTGAGCCGTTCCAAAATTTCCTGATTGGCACTCTCAGCTTGACCATTGGATTGAGGATGAGCTACAGAAGAAACATCAAGCCGGATGTGCTCTCATTGACAAAACTCCTCCATAGCCCCTTGGGACAGATTGGTGCCATTGTCAGTGATAATACTGTGTGGAAAACCAAAACGGAAGATCACCTTTTTCATGAACTGAACCGCCGTGGCCGCGTCACACTTACTCACAGGCTCGGCCTCAACCCACTTGGTGAATTTATCAACTGCCACCAAGATATGTGTCTTTTTATCCTTAGACCTTTTGAAAGGTCCCACCATGTCAAGCCCCCAGGCCGCAAATGGCCAAGTGATTGGAATCATCCGGAGCTCTTGAGCCGGCACATGCGGTCGTCGTGCAAACTTTTGACATCCATCACATCTACTGACCAGATCTTCTGCATCAGCGTGAGTCGTCAACCAGTAAAAGCCGCGACGAAACGCCTTGGCCACCAAAGATTTTGACCCGGCGTGATGACCACAATCGCCTTCATGGATCTCACGAAGGATTTCTTGACCTTCTTCAGGGGAAACACATCGCTGAAACTCTTCGGAAACACTGCAATGATATAACTCTCCATCTGAAATCATCATTGAGTTAGACCGCCAGGTTATCTGTCGAGCCAGGGTCTCATCCGCTGGCAACTCTCCCCGGGTCATGTAAGTCAAGAACGGTACCGTCCAATCTGGGATGACATGAAGAGCCGCCACCAACTGCGCGTCCGGGTCAGGAACAGCTAAATCTTCAGAAAGTGCGCCACTTCTCCCTTAGAGCCCATCTATCTAAACGGGTATAAAAACAGAGAAATAGGCTTATTAAGTGAAGTGAGAACATAACTCGATCTTTGCTAGGCGTGAGAAGAAGATATCGGTCCTTTGGCCATCGGGAGCAGTGGTAAAGAAATCCTTTGAATGGATCAGTGAGTTCTGGCACGATGGCAAGACCCAGCCAGATGATGATGTCTGCTGGTTGGTAGTGAGAGGACTCTTAGTACCCGCAAAAAAAGGGCGCTGGTGAAAAGAACAATCATTTGATTTAGTTTCTTGCTCTCCGCGGGATGCGAACATGTGTAAATTGCCCCTAAAGAAGATCAAAGATATGATTCAAGAAGCAATGGCTAAAGAGGAGGAAAACAGAGAAGAGCCTCCGGTGGAAGGTTGTGAAGACCGTCATATGACTCCGGATGAAAGGAAAAAATTGCTTGAAGCATTTTCTTTCCTATGGGAGAAAAAACAATGAATTGGAACTATTGAGTGGTGTAGGTATCCATCTTAGCAAATATAGATACCGCGGATTCCTCTACGGAAACAACGGTACGCCTCGGCAGTAGTTCCTATACGGTCTATGGGTAACTTGACAGCGGGGTTATGCAAAACATCCAAAAAGGTGTTAGGTGGTACCGGCTTACGCTAAGACCCTAAACGGCTCAAGGCATCGGCCGCTTCGTTCTTTCGACGGTCAATGTGCTTCACCTGATAACCTTTAAAATGTCCTGCAACGGCATCAACCTCCCGACGATAAGCCACCATGAGAGTGTCCTTGGAATCCCACTTGCTAGATACCTGTTGAGACACTAGATCTGAGTCGCCAAGACATCTGACCCAGCTCAAACTCATCTCTTTCGCCACTCGAAGACCATGGAGCAAGGCTTCATACCTGCTACGTTGTTAGTGCAAGGGAACATCAACCGTAACACATAACAAAATTTGTCACCTCGTGGGGAAGTTAACACAACTACAAAACCCGAGCCTTCCAACTGTCTGGACCCATCAAAATGAATAGTCCAATACATGTTGTCTGGTTTCTCTTCCGGCATCTGCATCTCTTTCTAGTAATTAATGAAGTCAACTAGTGCTTGAGATTTGATTGCAGTACGTGGCACATACTTCAACCCATGAGACCCAAGCTCAATTTCCCACTTGGCGACTCGCCCAGTGGCTTCTCTGTTTTGAATGATGTCTCCCAAAGGAGCAGAGCTAACCATAGTGATTGGATGTCCCTGAAAAATAATGCTTAAGCTTCCGGCTTGCCATGAACACCCCATATACAAGCTTCTGCCAATGTGGATATTGTTTCTTAGATTCAATTAGCACTTCACTGATGTAATAAACCGGCCATTAAACCGGATGCTCTTTGCCAGCCTCCTTGCGCTCTACCACAATAGCAACACTAATAGCTCGTGAGTTGGCAGCCACGTATAACAATAGCGGCTCTTTCTCAATTGGAGCAGCCAGGACCGGCGGCTCAACAAGTTGTGTCTTCAGATCCTCAAAAGCAGCATTTGCAGCATCGCTCCAAACAAAAGCATCTGTTTTCTTCATCATCTGATACAGAGGCATTGCCTTCTCCCCTAACCGGCTTATGAACCGGCTCAAAGAAGCAACACGACCCGCCAGCCGCTGAACGTTGTTGATGCATGTTAGTTTGTCTAGGGACGTAATTGCCTTGATTTTCTCCGAGTTAGCTTGAGTACCTCGGTTGGACAACAAAAAACCCAAGAGCTTGTCGGCTGGGACTCCAAAAACACACTTGGCCGAGTTAAGCATCATTTTGTAGACCCTGAGATTATCAAAAGTCTCTTTCAGATCTGCGACCAAGGTTTCCCCTTTCCTAGACTTTACCACTATATCATCCACATAATCATGAACATTACGCCCAATTTGATTGTGAAGACAATTCTGCACACACCGCTGGTAAGTTGCCTGGGCACTTTTAAGCCCAAAAGGCATAGACACATAGCAGAAAGCTCCAAAAGGAGTAACAAAAGCTGTCTTCTCCCGATCCTTGACCGCCATCTTAATCTGATGATAACCAGAATAAGCATCCAAGAAACTCAAATGTGCACAATCCGCCGTAGCATCAATGATCTGATCAATATGGGGTAGAGCAAAAGGATCAGTCGGACAAGCCTTGTTCAGATCAGTGTAATCCACACACAGACGCCAGGTCCCATTCTTTTTTAGTACAAGCACCGGGTTAGCTAACCATTCGGGGTGAAAGACCTCCACAATGAACCCGGCTGCCAAGAGCCGGGCCACCTCTTCTCCAATGGCATTGCGCCTTTCTTCATTGAACCGTCGGAGAAACTGTCTGACAGGTTTGAACCTTGGATCAATATTAAGAGTGTGCTCAGCGAGTTCCCTCGGGACACCCGGCATGTTCGAAGGTTTCCATGCAAAGATGTCCCGGTTCTCATGAATGAACTCGATGAGCACGCTTTCCTATTTCGAATCCAAGTTTGCGCTGATGATGAACTGTTTAGATGAGTCGCCAGGCACAAAGTCAACCATCTTAGTGTCATCAGCTGATTCGAATTTCAACTCCGGCTCATGCTCTGTTGTTGGTTTCTTTAATGACGTCATGTCTGCTGGGTCAACATGACCCTTGTAAAACTTTAACTCCTCTATTGCACAAACGGATTCAACATAGGCAGCATCACCTTCTTCACACTCCAAGGCTATCTTCCGGCTCCCATGTACTGTAATGGTGCCCTTATGACCCGACATCTTGAGCTGTAAATACACGTAACGCGGCCGAGCCATGAACTTGGCATAAGCCGGCCGCCCAAACAGAGCATGATATGGGCTCTTGATCTTAACCACCTCAAAGGTTAATTTTTCCGCTCTGGAGTCATACTCATCCCCAAAGGCTACTTCCAGCTCAATCTTACCAACTGGGTATGCCGACTTACCAGGTACCACACCGTGAAAAACAGTGTTGGATTGTATAAGATTTTTATCAATCAATCCCATCCGGCGGAACGTCTCATAGTAGAGGATGTTAATGATGCTGCCTCCATCCATGAGTACCTTAGTAAACTTGTATCCACCAACCTGAGGTGCCACTACTAAAGCCAAGTGACCCGGATTATCAACCCGGGGCGGGTGATCCTCTCTGCTCCACATAATAGGCTGCTCTGACCAACGTAGATAATGTGGAATCGTCGGCTCAACGGCATTGACGGCCCTCTTGTGAAGTTTCTGGTCCCTCTTACATAAACTAGTGCTGAATACATGGTATTACCCACTACTCAGCTGCTTCGGGTTGCTCTGATAACCGGATTGCTGCTGCTGATTACCTTGGTCGGGTTGTTGATTATATCCTCCTTGGTGACCAGGATAGCCCTGACCATGAAAACCTCCTCCACCTGAACCGGCGCCCGAGCCGTGAAAACCGCCCCCTCCTGAACCGCCACCTGGGCCGTGACCTCCATCAAACGAGTTTGAATTTTTCAACACCTTCATGATCATACAATCTTTCCACAGGTGGGTGGCTAGCTTCTCCCGGGTGCCATGCTTTGGACAAGGTTCATTTAATAACTGCTCAAGGGTGGGACCTGACCCGCCTGACCTAGGGGGCTATCTGCCCTTGCACCGTTGATTTCCACCCTTTGCATTTGTGTTAGCAACAAATTCAACAACCTTACGTTTATTACCTCCCTGATTTGACGGGTTATGCTGGTGACCCTTGCCGTTGTCGTTCTTCTTTCCCTTCGTTGCCTTTTCTTCGTCAGACACCGGGTCCTTGGTAGTATCAGAATCGGCATACTTGACGAGAGCCGCCATCAACGTTCCCATATGATTACAGTCACGCTTGAGCCGCCCCAGCTTTTGCTTCAGAGGTTCAAAACGGCAATTTTTCTCCAACATTAAGACTGCTGAGCCAGCATCCATCTTATCAGATGAATGTATTATCTCCTTGACCCGGCGCACCCAATGGGTTGTGGACACACCATCCTCTTTGCTTGCAATTGGTCAGGTCCACAATCGACATAGGCTGCTTACACATGTCCTTAAAGTTTTGGATGAACCAGGCCTTCAACTCCGCCCATGAGCCGATAGAATTGGGTGGCAATCCCTTCAACCAAGTATGAGCTGTTCCATCTAACATCATGGTGAAATACTTGGCCATTGCAGCATCGCTGACCTCCAATAACTCCATAGCCATCTCGTAACTCTCAATCCAAGCCCCTGGTTGTAGGTCAGCCGTGTAATTGGGCACTTTACGAGGCCCGTTGAAGTCCTTTGGCAAGCGCTCATTGCGTATGGCTGACACCAAGCAAGGCACGCCTCCGGTTCTTGTGGCCACTCCTGCCTCAACCGAGGTTGCTGGATAAGCCGGAAAGGTTTGATGAGCCACCTGATATGCTGCCATTTGAGCTGCTCGTTCTGCCTCTTGACTAATCCTGTCCTGATCCGCCAAGTTAAGGGCTCCAGCCCGCACCGGCTCATGCCTGTATTGCCGGTTTTGGCGTTGAGCTTTGGTTGACATATCTTCGGATTCCATATGCCTACTGTAACTCGGGCTCCGGCTTGGGCGAGGAGTTGAATGGATCCTGTCTCGACTGTAGGAGTACGCATCCTGCTGCGCCAGGGCCGTTTGAAGTTCTCTTACCCTCTGTTTCAATTGTTGCTGGCGAGTCGCCTTCCATTGGGAGAGCCGCCAAACAAGCCGACACTGCGATGTGGTTTTCCAAGGGGTTGGAGAAGTGACCCGATGGTGTTGGCACGTAATGAGCCGGAGCGGTAATTATACGGGGTGGCTCCATGGCACGTGGCTGAACCGGTGCGCCGGGTGTCGTGATCTGGTTTGCCTCCGGCGGGTTGCTCCCCCCAGCCCCAGGTGTGTGGAACAGGTTCCTCGGATCAAGCGTTAGAGGTAGATGTGATTGAGTTTTCTGGTTCCACCTCCTCATGACCACGTTTGATGAAGTAAGGTCCACCGAGAGCCAGAAAGTCTCCGCTTGAAGTTGTTGAGAACGAGCATCCAAAGCCGCTCGCTTTGCCGCCATACGGGTTTCCCCTGCAGCTAGATTTTCCTTAGCTTGCACCATCTCCTCACGTATGCATGCCACCTCTGCGTTGTGCTGGGTTTTATCCGCCGGCTCTACCACGTCAGTTAATAGAGTTGTTAGTTTATTCATGAGGTCCATTAGAATCTGAGCCGGGGGGCGCGCGGGGTCTCCTAACCCGGCTGCAGCCGACCCGGTAGCTGCTGCTGCCGCTGCGGTAGAGTTCTATCCGGGCTGTGTCCCTGCCATGAAGACTCCGGCCCAATTCGGCGGCTCAAGGGGGTCCCGAATACTGCTGCCATCAGAACAGCCCTCGAGCATGCCGTCTTGTAGCTGGTACAAAGAGTCCGTCTCGCCCGTTGATGATGCAGTGTCTGAACATACGGCCGTCTCACCGCCCTCCACCGATCCTTCAGAGTATTCACCGTCGTGGATGCAGCCTACGAAGGCATGCTTCACGATGGATTGAACATGGGTGGTCCTTGCGCGCTAAGCCGTTTTGATGAGGTTGGTGTGGACGTCCGGCTCAGGGCCCGACTCACCGATCCGGTCGATGAAGACGTGAATTCCGCCGAAGGGGACCCGGTACCCATACTCGATTGAGCCGGCCTCGGGGCCCCAGCCTTCGTCGTTGATGTAGGGCTTGTCGCGACGACACTTGGTCATCCGGCCCATAGCGTATCCCTTGAGCCCTTCGAAGTTGCCCTTCAAGAACTCAAATCCACCGTGCGCTGGCCCCACGGTGGGCACCAACTATCGTGGATTTGTCACGGCAGATGTCCTAGTGAAAGGACTTAGTCGTAGGGCCATCGCAACTAGGAAGCTTAAAGGGGTTAATCGGGAAAAAGGACACGAGAGGTCTTATACTAGTTCGGCCCCTTACGATGAAGGTAAAAGTCTACGTCTAGTTGGGTTTGGTATTGCTAGGTTTTCGATCTCCAAGAGGCTCAACTCGCCGGCTTGGTTATCGATTAGTTGTTTCTTGCCCTAAGCCTCTGTCGGGTCGTCCCCTTATATACACGGGTTGACGCCTGGCGGCCTATAGACTCCCGGCCGGCTCATAAAATGTCTCTAGCTCGGTGACTTCTTTTATATGCCTTTCTTTACAAGTCTTTCTTTACATATGGCAGTTTACAATATTGGGCCTTAAGCCGTCTTTGGGCTTAGGCCTTCTACAAGTCTTAATAAACTATCACCTTGAATATTACTGGGCTTCTTTTTGTAAACCGCCATTGGGGTTGACCCGGCCCCTCCTGGGAGGGTCATACCTGGTAGCTATATCCCCAACACTACCGGTAGACCGCCTGTCAATTTTCATGCCATTTGTAGTCCGTTTGATGCTCCAACGGTTAACCGGGTAACCGAAAAGGCCTCTTGTGTGTTGCAGACCAGCACCCCTCCAAAAGGTCCCAACAACCCTTCCAAACCTCTTCCATGTCCTCCGTCGTCGGATCACGATCACGTGGGCGAAAACTACACTCCATTTTGACACTCCTACCTCGTCCTACCTATAAATATGTGTCTCCCTCTGAAATATCACGAACGAAACCCTAGATCCACTCCTCCACCGCGCATCCGGACGAGTCCATGCCGCGCCGGACACATCCACCGCCGCCGCCATGTAGCCCGGACCAATCCCGGGGAAACACGTCACCGCCGCCACCGCCCTCATCCAATCCTGTCGCGCCACCTCACCCCACGCCCACTTTCCTGCGCCGCGGCCCAGGGAGCCCATCGGAGGCCCGCACAGGCCTGAACCGCCACCGCCCACTCCACTGCGGCTCCGCGCGCCACCCCGCCGCCCGTTCGTCGGCGCCGCCTCACCCGACGCCGCCGACCGCGCCCACTGGCCGGACTTCGCCGCCCATGTCGCCGGAGCACCCCGCCTCCACGTCACCGCCCTGGATCCGCCGGTGCCTCACCTACTTTCTCCACCCCGTCGCCCATCGTAGTGCCTTTCGTCATGCCTGTCATGTGACAGGAGACGCCGCCGGCGACCTCAGGTCGACCCCGTGCTCCTCCTCCTCGTTTTTCTCCTCTCTCTCTCCCTTTCTCCTTCCTCTCTTCACCACCCCTCTCTCCCCCTTGCAGCAAGCCGCTGGCCGGATCTAGATCCCCCTCGCCAGATCCATCCATTTCCGCCATCCCGGCCTCCTTCCGGGGACCGGCACCGCCGCCGTCCACTCCCGGAGCGCCGGTGATGACTCTCTGCAGGAGGAGAACGACGACCCACGCGTGGGCCACCGCATCCCTCCGACCCAGGTAGCTGGCCCGCTCCCTCCTCTTTACGACCTGGGCCGAGCCCATGGGTGAGAAAACCCCAGATCTTTGCCCAATGCATGTTTTAACTATTCTACGCTCACCTGTTTTTCTGCTAAGTCTCGAATCAATGAATTTTTCATGATCTGTTCATTGCATCATAACTCCATGATCGTAGCTCCATTTCATGCGCATGATATATCAAAATGTTCATCATGAGATGCTCTGCATTTTGTTCCATTGTGGCATGCTTGTTTGAGTCCATCTTGATGCCCAGATCGTTGATGCAAGAGTGCTATAAATTGTTAGGTGCTGTTTCTTATCAGAGTATGAGGATTTGTCATTTTTGTCACATTTTTTGTGTGCTGCATATGAACATGAGCTCTACATGTGTTTTGGTCTATGCCATGCCATCTTTACAGAGGTGATTTCCATGTTTTTTTGTGATCAATGTGGTGACTAGGACAAGCATGCAAAGTAACCTTTGTGATATTGCTGATTTCAGGAACTTAGGATTTTGCTAAGTCCTTGTTCTACTGTTATTTTTATGCCATGCAAACCAGATGCTACAGTGAGATCCATGCTTGTTTTGAGTTGCTTCAGTAAGGATTATTAGGGCATATGGTTATGCTCTATCCATCCGTGGCCGTGTTTGCAATTATGGAGTGCCCTAGCATGTCTTAATCTTTCTCCACTTTTGCTATAAAATGTTCCTAGCAGATTGTTTACATGTTAATCAATTTTGCCATGGTTGTTGTTAGTGATCCATGCATGCTTTGAACTTGTTCTTGCCATGGTTAGCTTCTTGAACATGTCATATTGCTGTAGATATGATTGCATTGTCATGAAATGCCTTGTCGTGAGTGAATTGAGCTCGCAAAGATGCCTTCAGAATTCTGTTTATGCCATGCTCTATTTTCTGCTAAGTCTGAAACTGTTAGTAAAACTTGCTATGTTTACATGGGTGGCATCATATCTTCTGTGCATTTTTGTCTGGTGATCAGTAAGGGATTTTTGTTCTATGCTTCTAGTAGAATCATGCCATGCCTTTATGTGCCAGTATCTGTTCCTGTAGCTTGTTGTTTGCTTGCTCTAAACATGGCTTCCTGATGTTATTCCTGGCATGTTAGTATTTTCACTAAGTCTGTGATGCTGATATCTTTTGCACTTTTGCCATGCTTATTCGAACCTGCTCTGGTGTGATTTAGCCGTAGCTCAGTGTTCATATTTTGTCAAGCATCTTGAGTAGATCACTGCCATATGCTTTGTTATTATGTTGGGGTGCAGTAGCTTAGTTTCTCGTTGCATTCTAGTTGGCATCGTGCTGTTAATCACAGAATTGTGCCATTCTTCTTTTTCTTGCCATTTACAAACCGTGCATCCAATTCCGGTGATCTTTATATAGATTTTGACCAAAACCATCTATCTTTCCAACGGCACACTTGGTTTTCCAAGTTGATGCCTGGTTCAATCTTTCCCTTCCGAAGCACGCATATGCATTGCATATCACATCCCGCATGTCATGCCATGTTTTGCATCATGTTGCTTGTGCATTGCACCGTGGTTGATTGTTGTTCCTTTGCTTGTGTTCTTGCTTTGGGTAGAGCCGGGAGACGAGTACGTGATCGAGGAACCTGTTGAGTACGCTTATGAGGATCAAGCTTTCGTCAAGTCTGAGAACTTTGCAGGCAAGATGACCATACCCTCGAAATCACTTCTATCTTTGCTTGCTAGTTGCTCGCTCTTTCGCTATGTCGTGATACCTACCACTTGCTATATCATGCCTCCCATGTTGCCATGTCAAGCCGCTAACCCACCTTTCCTAGCAAACCGTTGTTTGGCTATGTTACCGCTTTGCTCAGCCCCTCTTATAGCGTTGCTAGTTGTAGGTGAAGTTGAAGTTTGTTCCATGTTGGAACATGGATATTGTTGGGATATCATTAATATCTCTTATTTAATTAATGCATCTATATATTTGGTAAAGGGTGGAAGGCCCAGCCTTATGCCTGGTGTTTTTTTCCACTCTTGCGCCCTAGTTTCCGTCTTACCGGTGTTATGGTCCTTGATTTTGTGTCCCTTACGCGGTTGGGTGTTATGGGAACCCCTTGACAGTTTGCTTTGAATAAAACTCCTCCAGCAAGGCCCAACCTTGGTTTTACATTTGCCTAACAACCTATCACCTTCCCTTGGGTTTTGCAGACTCAAGGGTCATCTTTATTTTAACCCCCCCGGGCTAGTGCTTGTCTAAGTGATGGTCTGAACCTTTCAGCTGCCAGTGGCCACCAGGGGCAACTCTGGGCTGGCCTACCAGAATCTTGGACAATTCGGTGTTGCCCTGAGAACGAGATATGTGCAGCTCCTATCAGGATGTCGACGCATCGGGCGGCTTTGCTGGTCTTGTTTTAGCATTGTCGAACTGTCTTATAAGCGGGATTCCGAGACTAATCGTGTGGGGGATATTATTATTAAACATGACCCGCCCAGAAGGGGCTGG
The DNA here is from genome assembly GCF_002162155.2 of Triticum dicoccoides. NCBI lineage: Eukaryota > Viridiplantae > Streptophyta > Magnoliopsida > Poales > Poaceae > Triticum > Triticum dicoccoides. The sequence continues at coordinate 395,995,512 of NC_041380.1, forward strand.
GTTAGCCCCAATGGCGGGTTACTCTAGAAGCCTAGTAAACATTCAAGACGATAGTTTATTAAACCTTATAGAAGTCCCAAAGGCCTGGAGGCGGCTTAAGGCCCGATATTGTAAACCGCCGTATGTAAGGAAAGAATTGTAAAGAAAGGCATGTAAAGGAAGTCACAAAGCCGGACACGATTATGAGCCGACCGGGACTCTGTAGGCGACTAGGTGTCAACCCATGTATATAAGGGGACGACCCGGTGGTGGCTTAGGGCAAGAAACAACAAATCGATAACCAAGCCGACGAGTTGAGCCTCTTGGTGATCGAAACCCCAGCAATACCAATCCCAACTAGACCTAGGCTTTTACCTTCATCGTAAGGGGCCGAACTAGTATAAAACCCTCTCATGTCCTTTGTCCCGATTAACCCCATTAAGCTTCCTAGTGCGATGGCCCTACGACTAAGTCCTTGCTCTAGGACATCTGCTGTGACAATTCCACAACAGTTGGCGCCCACTGTGGGGCCAGCGCACGGTGGATTTGAGTTCTTGAAGGGCAGCTTCGAAGGGCTCAAGGGATACATTATGGGCCGGATGACCAAGAGTCATCGCGGCAAGCTCTACATCGACGACGAAGGCTGGGGCCCCTTGGCCGGCTCAATTGAGTACGAGTACCGGGTCCCCTTCGGCGGAATTTACGTCTTCATCGGCCTGATCGGAGAGTCAGGTCCTGAGCCAGACGTCCACACCAACCTCATCGAAACGGCTCGGCGCGCGAGGACCGCCCGTGTTCAATCTGCCGTGAAGCATGCCTTCTTAGGCTGCGTCCACGGCGGTGAATACTCTAAAGGATCGGTGGAGGGCGGTGAGACGGCCGTCTGTTATGGCACTGCATCATCAATGGGCGAGATGAACTCTTTGTACCAGCTGCAGGACGGCATGCTCGGGGGCTATTCCAATGGCAGCAGTATTCTGGACCCCCTTGAGCCGCCGAATTGGGCCGGAGTCTTCTTGGCAGGAACACAGCCCGGGCAGAACTCTACAGCAGCGGCCACAACAACTACCGGGTCGGCTGCAGCCGGGTCAGGAGACCCCGCGCGCCCTCCGGCTCAGATCTTGATGGACCTCATGGATAGACTGACGACTCTGTTGACTGCTGTGGTAGAGCCGGCGGATAAGGCCCAGCATGACGCAGAGGTGGCACGCGTACATGAAGAGATGGTGCAAGCTAAGGAAAATCTAGCCGCAGAGGAAGTCATGATGGCGGCAGAGCAGGCGGCTTTGGAAGTTCGTGCTCAACAGCTTCAAGCGGAGACCTTCCGGCTCTCGGTGGATCTGAACGCATCGAACAAGGTCATGAGGAGGAGGCATCAGAAAACTCAATCTCGTCTGCCTCTAACGCTTGTTCCTAGGAATCTTTTTCATACACCCGGAGCCGGGGGAAGTAACCCACCGGAGGTGCCCCGGATTACATCACCCGGCGCGCCGGTCCAGCCGCGTGCCATGGATCCACCTCGTATAATTACCGCTCCTTCTCATTACGTCCCAACGCCACCGGGTCACTTCTCCAACCCCTTGGAAAACCTCATCGTCGCATCGGCTCGTCTGGCGGCTCTTCCGATGGAAGGTGACTCACCGGCGGCGGTTGAAACACGGAGGGTAAGAGAACTTCTTCAAACGGCTCTGTCACAACAGGATGCCTACTCCTACAGTCGAGAAAGGATCCATTCAACTCCTCGTCCAAGCCGGAGCCCGAGTTATAGTAGGCATATGGAATCCGCAGACATGTCAAGCAATGCTCAACGCCACAACCGGCCGTACAGGCATGAGCAGGTGCGGGCTGGAGCCCTTAACTTGGCGGATCAGGAGAGGATTCGACAAGCGGCAGAATGAGCTGTTCAAATGGCAGCAGAGCAGGCGGCTCATCAAACTTTTCCGGCTTATCCAGCAACCTCGGTCGAGGCAGGAGTGACCACAAGAACCGGAGGTGTTCCTTGCTTGGTACCGGCCATACGTAATGAGCGTTTGCCAAAGGATTTTAAGGGGCCTTGTAAGGTTCCTAATTTCACGGCTGACTTACAGCCCGGGGCTTGGATTGAGAATTGTGAGATGGCTATGGAGTTGTTGGAGGTCAGCGATGCAGCAATGGCCAAGTATTTCACTATGATGTTGGATGGAACAGCTCATACTTGGTTGAAAGGGTTGCCACCCAGTTCTATCGGCTCATGGGCGGAGTTGAAGTCCCGGTTCATCCAGAACTTCAAAGACACATGTAAGCAGCCTTTGTCGATTGTGGACCTGACCAATTGCGAGCAAGAGGATGATGAATCCACAACCCATTGGGTGCACCGGGTCAAGGAGATAGTACATTCATCTGATAAAATGGATGCCGACTCAGCAGTCTTATGTTGGAGAAAAATTGCCGTTTTCAACCTCTGAAGCAGAAGCTGGGGTGGCTCAAGCGTCACTGTAATGACATGGGAACGTTGATGGCGGCTCTCGTCAAGTATGCTAATTCTGATACTACCAAGGACCCGGTTTCTGACGAAGAAAAGGCAACGAAGGGAAAGAAGAACGCCAACGGCAAGGGTCATCAGCATAACCCGGCGAATCTAGGAGGTAATAAACGTAAGGCTGATGAGTTTGTTGCTAACACTAATGCATAGGGCGGAAATCAATAGCGCAAGGGCAGACAGCCACCTCGGTCGGGCGGGTTAGGTCCCACCCTTGAGCAATTATTGAATGAGCCTTGTCCAAAGCACGGCACCCGGGAGAAGCCAGCCACCCACCTGTGGAAAGATTGTACGATCATGAAGGCATTTAAAAATTCAAACGCGTTTGATAGAGGTCACGGCCCAGGTGGCGGCTTAGGTGGAGGCGGTTTCCAAGGCCCGGGCGCCGGCTCAGGTGGAGGAGGATTCCACGGTCAGGGCCATCCCGAAAACCAAGGAGGGTATAATCCGCAACCCGACCAAGGTAATCAGCAGCACCAGTCTAGATATCAGAGCAACATGAAGCAACTGAATAGTGGGCAATACCATGTATTCACCACTAGCTTATGTAAGAGAGACCAGAAGCTTCACAAGAGGGCTGTCAATGCCATTGAGCCGGCGATTCCACGTTACTTACGTTGGTGAGAGCAGCCTATTGTGTGGAGCAGAGAGGATCACCCACCCCGGGTCGATAATCCGGGTCACTTGGCTTTGGTAGTGGCACCTCAGGTTGGTGGATACAAATTCACTAAGGTACTCATTAATGGAGGCAGCACCATCAACATCCTCTACTACGAGACGTTCTGTCAGGACCCCGACTCCATGCCACATCGATCTAGCATGTAAGACCTCATATCACTTTGCGGCCTCACGCACGGTATTCCCACGGGTATCGCCTTACCTTTGCCCGGGACCGTTTGCGCCTTTTGGCACACGTATATGACAGTGTCGCTAGCATCCATATGATAAGGAGCCCGGGCTGACATGGCTAGTCGTAAACCCAAAGTGGCACAAACTTACAGGGACAGGCATCCATGACCCAGCATCGAACGTGTCGGTCATCATCGAGTGAATCCAGGCTGTAGCACTGGGCTAGCAGGACTCCGGTGAACCGGGCTGTAGCGGGCTAACAGGACTCTGGTATTCATCGCGTGACATTTCCCCGAAGGGACAGACACAGGAACGAAGAAGGACACATGCCGGCCAGCCTAAGTGTTCCGGAGCAGTAGCAAGCTACCATGGCTCAGTGAAACACTAGGAGACATTTCCCGGTAAGAGAGGCTACTAAAGATAAACAACTAGATGGTCAGATCCCACACATACCAAGCATTTCAATAACATACACACAATATGCTCGATATGTGCAAATACAACATGGCATCACAACATGACTCTACGACTCAAGTAATTTATTCAATAGGCTCCGAGGAGCGCGATATTACAAACATGGGTCTCATGACCCAACAATCAGAGCATACAAATCAAAGCACAAGAGGAAGCTATCATGTCTGAGTACAGACATCTATAAATGAAAAAGGCTGAGAAGCCTGACTATCTATCACATCCTGCCGAGGGCACAAGATCGTAGCTGAGGTATCAAGCTAAACGTCGAAGTCCAAGCGGCACTACTAGTGAGACTGAAGTCTCTCTGCAAAAACATAAAATAGGCAAACGTGAGTACAAATGTACCCAGCAAGACTTACATCAGATCTATCTACACATGCATCATTATCAACAAAGGGATGGTGGGGTTTAACTGCAGCAAGCCAGCTTTGACTCGGTGGCTATCCTAAACTACGACTGCAAGCGACTCTTTTGAGGTGGCGCACACGAGTCCACATATTCACCATATCAATACACCACTATGGATCCGCTCCCGTCTCCCTACGAGAACGCCATCCATAGCACTCACGCTTATCTTGCGCATTTTAAAGTATCCACTTTCACTTGTCTATGAACTGATATAAGCAATCCAGAAGTCCTTTTCCGCGGACACGGCTATTCGAATAGATGATGTTAACCCTGCAGGGGTGTACTTCTTCACACACGCTCTCACCACTTACCGCCGTTTACACGACATGTACTTGGCAACCTTCAAGCGGAAGCCCAACGTGGGTGTCGGCCACGACCTACCTAATCACCTAAGTCTCTAGTCCAGGTTTATCGCCTATTCGGGTTCCATCCATGAGGAGATCCGGTCGGAGTTTTGCTCACAGCCCCAAACGATGTGAATAGGGTTCCCGAGACACCAAACGGGCGCCCGGTACACCGTGCCACGTGCCTACCGCATCACAGCCCACCCCTACGGTCAGCGCTGCCCACGGCCTCCAGCATACTACAAACACCAGAAACTACTTGCAACTCCTGGACAGAGGACAAGGGTGATCAAGAAGCCGAGAGGGTCCATTGGTTTCGGGCCCAATGCGTGGTAGTAGCTGAATCATGGATCACAAAGACAGAACTCAGTTCCTGAGGACGGCTGCAATGAGACAACCCACCATGTACTCCTACATGGCCTCTCACCGCTACCTTTACCAAATCGTATTCACACACTTAGCTCACACACAGTAGGACATGTTCACACGCCTCTGATTCATCCCCGATGAATCAGACCTGACTCAACTCTAAGCAGTAGCAGGCATGACAAACAAACATGAATGAGTAGGCACAACAGGGCTCAAACAACTCCTACTCATGCTAGTGGGTTTCATCTATTTACTGTGGCAATGACAGGTCATGCAAAGGATAAAGGGGTTCAGCTACCGCAGCAAGTAACAGATGAATCGGTGTTGTCCTAATGCAGTAAAAGAGAGCAGGAGCGAGAGAGTAGGATTGTATTGGAATGAACAAGGGGGTTTTGCTTGCCTGGCACTTCTGAAGATAGCATTGAGTCTTCATCAGTGTCAACGATCACATCATCGGTATCACGTCTATCGAGAGGGGACAAATACCGGCAACACAGAAGGGAACACAATCAATGCAATGCACAATATGATGCATGATCATGACATGGCAAAATGAATGTGTCTTGGGCTAATGCAACTAGCAACAGATTAAATGAAGTTGGTTTGAATCCAAGATTCAAATTCAAACTCCATATGTGGTTATTTAAATGTCATTCACTTCATTTGCCCTAAACAGTAGTGATAAGTTGTTCTAACATGCATGAAAATGGTACAGATGGATTCCTTGAATTTTTCTGATAATTTTTCATATATAAATTATTTAATTTGGAGTTACGATTAATTTTCTATGATTTATTGAAGTTTAGAATATATTCTGGAATTATAAATCATTTCCTAATTTATTTTAATTCCAGAAATACTTTACTGCGTCAGCATGACGTATTAGTGACGTCAGCAGGTCAACGTGGCTGGTCCAGGTCAAACCTGGCCAGTGGGTCCCATCCGTCAATGACTAACCTAACTAATCTAATTCAGTTAGCGGCCTGGGGCCCATTGTCAGTGTCTATTAAACTAACTAATATTTAGTTAACACTAATCCTAGCCTAATTAACAGGCCGGCCCCACATGTCATGGACACAGGGGGGGGGGTCAAAGGGTCAAACCCCCTGGTCGGCGGGGTCAACTCGCCGGCGTTTAGCCGCCGGCGAGGCTAAACGCGGCGGTGCAGGTGCGGGTTTCACGTACAGGGCACCGTTCGGGGCGCCGTTGGGCGCTATGGATAGCTGGGAGTGGCCCGCGGCGAGTGGTGCAGGTAGTTGGGTTCGGGGTCGCCGGAAAAGGCGCCGGCGACGTGCTTTGGCGGTGGTGGTGGTCGGTGATGCACGGGCGCGTCGCTACGGTGCGTCGGTGAGCAAAAGGAGAGGCTGGGCAGCACCTGCTAGGCACGGGGAGCACCACGAGCAGCATGGTGAGGCCAGAGGGGCATGGAGGCTATGCGTGCAGCAGCAATGGCGGACGGCGGCTTCAGTGCTCGTGGGGAACGGCGCTACAGCATGGGGGCGAGCACAAGGAGTTAGGGGATAAGGTAAGTGGCTCACGGCGAGTCAGACGGTGCAGACGGCGGGGCCGGGGAGGCTCTGGATGCGGCGAATCAAGCGACGGAGATCGCCGGCACCGAGGTTGAAGAAGACGTCCGGGGCGGCGATGCAGCGCTCCCCTGGTTGCTTGGCTCGGGGTGGACGAGGAGGACGACGATGCGGAGCTCGGGGATACGAAGAGGGAGCGAGGGAGTGGCTGTGGCTGCGGCGGTGACGAACGGCGGCGACGATGGCGTTCGGCCGTTCGCGGGAGAGGGAAACAGAGGAGGGGGAGGAGCACAGGGAGAATGAGAGGGGCCAGGGGGTGCGTGGCGTCTCCGTGGCGCAGGTCAGGACGAGGGAGGGCAAGCAGGAGGTGGCGGGAGGACGTGGCCACGGTCGCTCGCGTGCGGGCACGCAGCTGCTTCGGGGCGAGGGGAGGAAGACGACGGAGGGGCTGCGGTGGTGGGCTGGGCCAGTTGGCCAGGCCGCCTGCTGGGCCGGCCAGGTGGGCTGCCAGGTAGGTCCAGGTGAGTTGTCTCTCTCTCCTCTATTTTCTGTTTTCTATTATTTCTGCAACTGTAGGGCTTTATTAAAAATACTTAGGCATCTTAAAAAAATCCTGGAATAATCAAGGGCTCTATTTAGATTATTTCCAACAGCCCACACTTATTTTCAGAATTATTTGGGCATTTAGAATATTTTATAGCATTTAAATGCCCAAATGCAAATAGAGTATGATTTAATTCAGAGCCCAATATGTCCTGCAAAAATATAAATCATTTTTGGTAGATGCTTTCACCTCTAACCAGAAATGTTGAACATTTTTAGAGGGCATTTTGGGTTTAATGAAAAAGATTTTATTTTGACCCTAGTTGAATTCATTTGGTGCTAGGGTTTAGTCAATCCCCATTTCAGGTTTAAATGAAATTTAAACATGATGCAACACTCTAATGCATGCACTAGGCATTGTCAGAACTAGGGATGTGACAACTCACCCCCACTAAACAAGAATCTCGTCTCGAGATTCAAGCGTAGGGTAGGATGAAGGGAAAACGCAAACTAGTACAATCTTCACGATCCAGGTTGCACTTCAAATGAACGTTGATTTGAACACCATCTTTGTCTTGTCGTCTTGCTCTGAGAACTTCAGCTAATCAGGACAAGAAGAGGAAAGGAAAACTCTAGAAGGATCGGTCTCCTCGAAGATCGAACAACTTAGGATCAACTCATGGTTTGAGACATGGAAATATCTCTCAAGCTGAGAGACGAAGCACACCTTTAGAGGAATGGAGTGGAACAGATGACGAAGGTTCACTAGGTAGACAACAATTTCACACCTAAGAAGGTGGTAAACGGTTGTCAACGTAGCGAGGAGTTGAGTTGCCATGATACCACGACGAAACATCCTGGAGGAGGGTGATTCGTAGATATCCCCCCTTAAGTGGCAAAAAGAATTACCTTTGATATAGAGATCATTGAGACTCTCTATATCCGCCTAAGGCAAATCACAGCAATCGATTGGCGGGGGTCGGTAGAATGGCATACTCGGACTTGGATGATGTGGATTACCTTGTTGAAGACAACGCAATGGATGAATTTGCTTATCACCGAAATGGATGAGACCCATGGTAGAATGGCACATTGGCGGTGCAAGCTGGGAACAAAATGCAAATGCTGGGAATGATTCTGGTAACTGGGGAAGAACCCAACAATAGAGAGTGAATTCACTGTTTGAGAAGGTCATAGCATTGCCGAGGGAACTGAGAGCATCCCAATTAGAGCCGATGATAACACGTAGCGCTTGTGCATGCTCTCAAGAACTTGAGCATTTCCACAATCATCAAGATTCTACCAATATCCGTGTCAAGGATTCTGGCAACACAACTTACTACCATGATGAATACCGGTGGAAGATGTCGATGCAAAGGAAGATAACACCTTCTTAGATTTCACCTTGGCGAGGCCAAGGAAACAAATCCTGGATGATCGACCGAGAGACATTTAGCACTCCGCTTCTAATGTTCTCCTTGATGTGCTAGCGTAACCCATTCATAGATATGGTTTGATATCTAGAACATCAAGTAAAAGGTCGGACTTCGGGATCTCAAAATCCATAGGGTAAACTAGGGAGTAAATCCTACGAAATCCCTATGGGGAGGTGGCCAACTTCATCAATCAAGATATTATAATAACAGGTCTTCCGGCTGGGTGTGTTGGCCACGACATCCACTTTACCGGTTATCGCGCGACCAATATTATAATTCTTGGGAAATATCCCAACCATCATATCTGCCTGAGATTCAGATCTGGTTGGTGTCAGGATATTCCAGACTCATCGAGTCTAGGAAGAAAAACGGAAGTTTGCAACACAAATCGACGAGATGACGTTGCGGGATTCTCGGGAGATGAACTACGATAGCAAGTTCCAAAACATGAGCTGGTTCTGCTACTAACATGTGAACACGTTGTCCCAAACAAGCATGACCACATAGTAGTCTTATAATAAAACACTACCGAGTTCAGGAGGGGGAACCATCAACGAGGGTATCGAAGTCCTTACATAAGTCCGGATTAGCTCTTACGAAGGAACTCCTTCTCCTTGAACAAATCAACCAGTGGCTTGGTGTGCTAGGGATACATATAGATTGAAGGTTGCAAGTCTTCAAACCACAACATTCTTCGCACGTGTGCATGACTGATTTGGAATGATTCCAAAGAAAGCAACATTGACTTTCTCGAATCCACGGCGGCAACTTGCATCAGATGCACATGAATTAAAGGAAGTCACTACCTTCATCCGAACATATGCTTCATGAACTAGCATGGACAAATGCTTTCAAAAGTTTCCAACACTAGCTTAATGTTCAACAAAATCATGGAGGAGACAAGGATGTTGTCAATGGGCTCAACAACAATTCATCTAGGTTTCCTTTTAAAAGGAATTCCATAGTTAAGTGAACAAGTGGTAGCATTGGTCAGACCAGAGATGTAATGGTGTATGCTCGAGGAATCAACCACGAATAAGACAACATTACGAGCATCGTTGGTACTGATTTGATTTGACGATAGCCCACACTCAAATCAAAGGATTGATAAGACAATAGGTCCAGCAACTGATCACAAGGACCAATCGATGAAGATATCATCTTTCTCCAACACACACTACACAAGAATATCCCTTTGGAACGAACTAAGTCAGGCAAGCTTTTATCTTCCAACTCTCCAAGTTGTTGTCTAGCTTAACCAACTAGCTCAGGGATATCTAACACCGATTCTTGGAGAGAAGGTGGTTCACAAGAAACCTACTTGATCACGAGCTCAACATAACAGTCAGGTGACAGCCTGGTGATACTTTCGAGAAGATATTCGAAAAATCACGAACCACCGGTATGTTACTAAGCTCGAGAACAATCTCGCTTTTGAAGGCAAGACGATATGATCAAATGAGTGAGGACTTGACAAGATCCTAACTCATCAATCGAAGGGTGCACCGAAATAAGGACTAGGTAGCATAATCAACCTCAGAATGATGATTCAATAACCAACACACTAGGAATGAAATTATTGTCCTTTAACTACCAAGCAACGAGGTTGCTGGGAGTATTGATTTCACACACCATGATTCATTTGTCGGCATTCCGGTGACAATAACACAGGAACCGAGGAATGAACAATGATGGCAAGAAGTATCACTGTACCAAGAGTTCATAGGATGGTGTGCAATTCCTATAACAATCTCGATATAAAATATGTAATACTCCAAGGTAGAGCAGAACAAAAGCTGGAGTAGCAATTTGATCTGCGGAATACAACTACTTTGACCCAATCCTAGATACGGATGAGATACTGGAGTTTGTTTCTCCAAGTCATTCCGAACTAGAACAGCTTGACGGACCACAAGAATAACGAGCATCGGTGAACACGAATGCACGACATCAACTTGACTATCAACTGATAGACGAGGGTCAGAAGACAACTAAAGAGGGACAACTCAAAGGAACATACGATTTTCTGAGTTGTGGATGCATGGTTTAGCATGTCGAACGAATTCCACATATTTCTTCCGGATAACCCATGCAGAAAGGTAGAACTGGCAGAGTCACAATGTAGAATCGAGAACCCATCGAGAGCACTCTGATTGTGATCTTTCGATCGGCGAGGAACATCTGCCATAAGTGGTTCATAGTATTTGGAAGAAAGGAATACCACGAACATCGAGGACTAATGCAAAGGTTGCTAATATCCTAAAGGCACTAGCAATTACTATCAACATGAAGTAGGTAGAGTGAATCTCGGTTTCAAAAACCCAGGAATAGAATACCTACTAACTAAATGGCATCACAGGATGCTTTTGAGAATAAAGGCCAGAATCATCACACTAGGACACAAATCATGGCTAGACCACTAGATGATCCCCTGAGACACCTAGGGTCATAATAATATTTCCAACATATATGTCAAGGTAACGGAGTACCTCAACTCACTGATTAGTGTGGTTAATCTGGCCCATGGGAACATTGAAACGGGAAGAAAGGATTTGCAAATGCATCAAACTACTTAGAAACCTGGGATGACTCGGACAGCATAACGGCTGTAAATGCTCAGAAAAGATTTGAGACATTCACAAAAATGGTGGCATAACCACTCAGAAGCACAATATCAAGATTTCGAGATCAACAATTAACATACAGAAGTAGTAGAAACTGAAACGAGGCTTAAGTCCAACAATCTATAAGTCTACGGATTAGTAACACGTGATCCTGATAGAAGGAAGAGATAGCCTAGTTCTTAATCCCCGCAGGAAAGATAAGATGACTTAGATCAGAAGGCATAAGGTATAAGGAGTAAAAAGAGCCTTACGTTCCATCCCACAATCAATTCCCTTATATAACTAAAGAATTTCTAGACTCAACTTCGACCAGTTTGGCTTGGTAATCCTACAGGCAGTCAAGCTCTGATACCAACGCTGTCAGGACCCCGACTCCATGCCACATCGATCTAGCATGTAACACCTCATATCACTTTGCGGCCTCACGCACGGTATTCCCACGGGTGTCGCCTTACCTTTTCCCGGGACCGTTTGCGCCTTTTGGCACACGTATATGACGGTGTCGCTAGCATCCATATGATAAGGAGCCCGGGCTGACATGGCTAGTCGTAAACCCAAAGTGGCACAAACTTACAGGGACAGGCATCCATGACCCAGCATCGAACGTGTCGGTCATCAGCGAGTGAATCCAGGCTGTAGCACTGGGCTAGCAGGACTCCGGTGAACCGGGCTGTAGCGGGCTAACAGGACTCTGGTATTCATCGCGTGACATTTCCCCGAAGGGACAGACACAGGAACGAAGAAGGACACATGCCGGCCAGCCTAAGTGTTCCGGACCAGTAGCAAGCTACCATGGCTCAGTGAAACACTAGGAGACATTTCCCGGTAAGAGAGGCTACTAAAGATAAACAACTAGATGGTCAGATCCCACACATACCAAGCATTTCAATAACATACACACAATATGCTCGATATGTGCAAATACAACATGGCATCACAACATGACTCTACGACTCAAGTAATTTATTCAATAGGCTCCGAGGAGCGCGATATTACAAACATGGGTCTCATGACCCAACAATCAGAGCATACAAATCAAAGCACAAGCGGAAGCTATCATGTCTGAGTACAGACATCTATAAATGAAAAAGGCTGAGAAGCCTGACTATCTATCACATCCTGCCGAGGGCACAAGATCGTAGCTGAGGTATCAAGCTAAACGTCGAAGTCCAAGCGGCACTACTAGTGAGACTGAAGTCTCTCTGCAAAAACATAAAATAGGCAAACGTGAGTACAAATGTACCCAGCAAGACTTACATCAGATCTATCTACACATGCATCATTATCAACAAAGGGATGGTGGGGTTTAACTGCTGCAAGCCAGCTTTGACTCGGTGGCTATCCTAAACTACGACTGCAAGCGACTCTTTTGAGGTGGCGCACACGAGTCCACATATTCACCATATCAATACACCACTATGGATCCGCTCCCGTCTCCCTACGAGAACGCCATCCATAGCACTCACGCTTATCTTGCGCATTTTAAAGTATCCACTTTCACTTGTCTATGAACTGATATAAGCAATCCAGAAGTCCTTTTCCGCGGACACGGCTATTCGAATAGATGATGTTAACCCTGCAGGGGTGTACTTCTTCACACACGCTCTCACCACTTACCGCCGTTTACACGACATGTACTTGGCAACCTTCAAGCGGAAGCCCAACGTGGGTGTCGGCCACGACCTACCTAATCACCTAAGTCTCTAGTCCAGGTTTATCGCCTATTCGGGTTCCATCCATGAGGAGATCCGGCCGGAGTTTCGCTCACAGCCCCAAACGATGTGAACAGGGTTCCCGAGACACCAAACGGGCGCCCGGTACACCGTGCCACGTGCCTACCGCATCACAGCCCACCCCTACGGTCAGCGCTGCCCACGGCCTCCAGCATACTACAAACACCAGAAACTACTTGCAACTCCTGGACAGAGGACAAGGGTGATCAAGAAGCCGAGAGGGTCCATTGGTTTCGGGCCCAATGCGTGGTAGTAGCTGAATCATGGATCACAAACACAGAACGCAGTTCCTGAGGACGGCTGCAATGAGACAACCCACCATGTACTCCTACATGGCCTCTCACCGCTACCTTTACCAAATCGTATTCACACACTTAGCTCACACACAGTAGGACATGTTCACACGCCTCTGATTCATCCCCGATGAATCAGACCTGACTCAACTCTAAGCAGTAGCAGGCATGACAAACAAACATGAATGAGTAGGCACAACAGGGCTCAAACAACTCCTACTCATGCTAGTGGGTTTCATCTATTTACTGTGGCAATGACAGGTCATGCAAAGGATAAAGGGGTTCAGCTACCGCAGCAAGTAACAGATGAATCGGTGTTGTCCTAATGCAGTAAAAGAGAGCAGGAGCGAGAGAGTAGGATTGTATCGGAATGAACAAGGGGGTTTTGCTTGCCTGGCACTTCTGAAGAAAGCATTGAGTCTTCATCAGTGTCAACGATCACATCATCGGTATCACGTCTATCGAGAGGGGACAAATACCGGCAACACAGAAGGGAACACAATCAATGCAATGCACAATATGATGCATGATCATGACATGGCAAAATGAATGTGTCTTGGGCTAATGCAACTAGCAACAGATTAAATGAAGTTGGTTTGAATCCAAGATTCAAATTCAAACTCCATATGTGGTTATTTAAATGTCATTCACTTCATTTGCCCTAAACAGTAGTGATAAGTCGTTCTAACATGCATGAAAATGGTACAGATGGATTCCTTGAATTTTTCTGATAATTTTTCATATATAAATTATTTAATTTGGAGTTACGATTAATTTTCTATGATTTATTGAAGTTTAGAATATATTCTGGAATTATAAATCATTTCCTAATTTATTTTAATTCCAGAAATACTTTACTGCGTCAGCATGACGTATTAGTGACGTCAGCAGGTCAACGTGGCTGGTCCAGGTCAAACCTGGCCAGTGGGTCCCATCCGTCAGTGACTAACCTAACTAATCTAATTCAGTTAGCGGCCTGGGGCCCATTGTCAGTGTCTATTAAACTAACTAATATTTAGTTAACACTAATCCTAGCCTAATTAACAGGCCGGCCCCACATGTCATGGACACAGGGGGGGGGTCAAAGGGTCAAACCCCCTGGTCGGCGGGGTCAACTCGCCGGCGTTTAGCCGCCGGCGAGGCTAAACGCGGCGGTGCAGGTGCGGGTTTCACGTACAGGGCACCGTTCGGGGCACCGTTGGGCGCTATGGATAGCTGGGAGTGGCCCGCGGCGAGTGGTGCAGGTAGTTGGGTTCGGGGCCGCCGGAAAAGGCGCCAGCGACGAGCTTTGGCGGTGGTGGTGGTCGGTGATGCACGGGCGCGTCGCTACGGTGCGTCGGTGAGCAAAAGGAGAGGCTGGGCAGCACCTGCTAGGCACGGGGAGCACCACGAGCAGCATGGTGAGGCCAGAGGGGCATGGAGGCTATGCGTGCAGCAGCAATGGCGGACGGCGGCTTCAGTGCTCGTGGGGAACGGCGCTACAGCACGGGGGCGAGCACAAGGAGTTAGGGGATAAGGTAAGTGGCTCACGGCGAGTCAGACGGTGCAGACGGCGGGGCCGGGGAGGCTCTGGATGCGGTGAATCAAGCGACGGAGATCGCCGGCACCCAGGTTGAAGAAGACGTCCGGGGCGGCGATGCAGCGCTCCCCTGGTTGCTTGGCTCGGGGTGGACGAGGAGGACGACGATGCGGAGCTCGGGGATACGAAGAGGGAGCGAGGGAGTGGCTGTGGCTGCGGCGGTGACGAACGGCGGCGACGATGGCGTTCGGCCGTTCGCGGGAGAGGGAAACAGAGGAGGGGGAGGAGCACAGGGAGAATGAGAGGGGCCAGGGGGTGCGTGGCGTCTCCGTGGCGCAGGTCAGGACGAGGGAGGGCAAGCAGGAGGTGGCGGGAGGACGTGGCCGCGGTCGCTCGCGTGCGGGCACGCAGCTGCTTCGGGGCGAGGGGAGGAAGACGACGGAGGGGCTGCGGTGGTGGGCTGGGCCAGTTGGCCAGGCCGCCTGCTGGGCCGGCTAGGTGGGCTGCCAGGTAGGTCCAGGTGAGTTCTCTCTCTCTCCTCTATTTTCTGTTTTCTATTATTTCTGCAACTGTAGGGCTTTATTAAAAATACTTAGGCATCTTAAAAAAAATCCTGGAATAATCAAGGGCTCTATTTAGATTATTTCCAACAGCCCACACTTATTTTCAGAATTATTTGGGCATTTAGAATATTTTATAGCATTTAAATGCCCAAATGCAAATAGAGTATGATTTAATTCAGAGCCCAATATGTCCTGCAAAAATATAAATCATTTTTGGTAGATGCTTTCACCTCTAACCAGAAATGTTGAACATTTTTAGAGGGCATTTTGGGTTTAATGAAAAAGATTTTATTTTGACCCTAGTTGAATTCATTTGGTGCTAGGGTTTAGTCAATCCCCATTTCAGGTTTAAATGAAATTTAAACATGATGCAACACTCTAATGCATGCACTAGGCATTGTCAGAACTAGGGATGTGACACGTTCCGCCGAATGGGATTGACTGATAAGAGTCTTAAACAATCCAACACTGTTTTTCACGGTGTGGTTCCTGGCAAGTCCGCATACCCAGTGGGTAAGATTGAACTAGAAGTCGCCTATTGGGGATGAGTATGACTTCAGAGGAGAAAAAATAAACTTTGAGGTGGTTAAGATCAAAAGCCCGTATCATGCTCTGCTTGGACGGCCGGATTATGCCTTATTCATGGCTCGGCCGTGTTATGTGCAGTTGCAGCTTAAGATGCCGGGTTATAAGGGCACCATTATAGTACACGGTAGCCAGAAAATAGCTTTGGAGTGTGAAGAAGGTGATGCTGCCTATGTTGAATATGTCTGCGCAATAGAGGAGTTAAAGTTTTACAAAGATCATGTTGACCCGGAAGACATGACATCACTAAAGAAACCAAGGACAGAGCATGAGCCGATGTTGAAGTTCAAATCAGCTGATGACACCAAGATAGTTGACTTTGTGCCTAGCGACTCATCCAAGCAGTTCATCATCAGTGCAAACTTGGATCCAAAATAGGAAAGCGCGCTCATCGAGTTCATCCGTGAGAACCGGGACATCTTCGCATGGAAACCATCAGACATGCCGGGTGTCCCGAGGGAACTCCCTGAGCACACTCTCAATATTGATCCAAAGTTTAAACCTGTCAGACAGTTTCTCCGACGGTTCAATGAAGAAAGGCGCAAGGACATTGGAGAAGATGTGGCCCAGCTTTTGGCAGCAGGGTTCATTGTAGAAGTCTTTCACCCGGAGTGGCTAGCCAACCCGGTGCTTGTACTAAAAAAGAATGGCACCTGGCATATGTGTGTGGATTACACCGATCTGAACAAGGCTTGTCCGGCTGATCCTTTTGCCCTCCCCCGTATTGATCAAATCATTGATGCTACGGCGGGTTGTGCACGTTTGAGTTTCTTGGATGCTTATTCTGGTTATCATCAGATCAAGATGGCAGTCAAGGATCAAGAGAAGACGGCTTTTATCACTCCTTTTGGAGCTTTCTGCTACGTGTCTATGCCTTTTGGGCTTAAGAGTGCCCAGGCGACTTACCAACGGTGTGGGCAGAATTGTCTTCACGATCAAATTGGGCGTAATGTTCATGCTTGTGTGGATGATATAGTGGTAAAATCCAGCAAAGAGGAAACCTTGGTCATAGATCTGAAAGAGACTTTCGATAATCTCCGGGTCTACAAAATGATGCTTAACCTAGCCAAGTGTGTTTTTGGAGTCCTTATGGGCAAGTTGTTGGGTTTTTTGGTGTCTAACCGAGGTATTGAGGCTAACCCGGATAAAATCAAGGCAATTACATCCCTGGCCAGACCAACATGCATCAATGACGTTCAACGACTGGCGGGCCGTGTTGCTGCTTTGAGCCGGTTCATAAGCCGGTTAGGGGAGAAGGCAATGCCTCTGTATCAGATGATGAAGAAAACAGATGATTTTGTTTGGAGGGATGTTGTGAACTCTACTTTTGAAGATCTGAAGACACAACTTGCTGAGCCGCCGGTCCTGGCTGCTCCAGTTGAGAAAGAGCCGCTGCTGTTATACGTGGCCACCAACTCACAAGCTGTTAGTGTGGTTATTGTGTTGGAGCGCAAGGTGTCTGGCAAGGAGCATCCGGTTCAACGGCCGGTTTACTACGTCAGTGAGGTGCTAATTGAATCCAAGAAACGATATCCACATTGGTAGAAGCTCGTATATGGGGTGTTCTGTCACATCCCTACTTCTGGTATGCCCTAGGCTAGCTCTTCATGTGTGCATCATGTTTAAATTTCTCAGAAACTTGAAATGGGGATGTTGAAACCCTAGCACTAAATGAATTCAACTAGGTTCAAATAAACAATATTTTCAATGAACCCAGAATGCCCTTTAGAAAAGTTCATGATTTTTGGTAAAGGTGAAAACCTCTGGAAAAAATGATGCACATATTTCTAGGCCACCCCTGGACATTTGAATTAAATCATTATGTACTTGAATTTGGGCATTTAATTGCTATAATTATTTTAAATCCACAAATAATTCTGAAACTAAATGTGGGTTGTTGGAAATAATTCAAAATGTCCCCACAATTTATTTCAGGATTTATAGATGTGGTTTAGTATTATACTAAATCAAAACAGAGTTAAAGCAATAGAAAACAGAAACTTAAATAGTAAAACAGAGAGAGGCAGTGAACTCACCCGTGCAACCCACCTCATGGCCCAGCACCATAGCTGAGGCCCAGCCCAGCAGGCAGCCGACACGCCAATCGTCGTCTTCCTCTCGCCAGTAGGATACTGAGCGCGTGGCCGACGCACGCGCTCCCTCCTCGCGCCACCTCCTGCCTCCTTGCCTGCCTCGTCGATGAGGGGATAAGCCCCGCAGTCGTCTGGATCGATCTCTCTTTCAGTCTTGTCGCTCTCCCTCCCCTCCCCTGTCTAGCCGACCACCGTATGCGCAGCCACAGCTGTCCCCTCGCCCTCCGGTCATGTTCCCAAGATCTGAATCCTCACGCCGTTTCTCCAAGGCGAAGGAACCAAGCCCGGATGACCTGCATCGCCGTTGCCATCGTCTTCTTCAACCTTGGGTCGCCGAGATCACCGGCGATCTTCCGACATCACCAGCCCCTCCCCGAGCTCGCTGAGGCCCCCGTTGCAACCGCTGTGAGCCCCCGGTCATTTCCCCCTAACCCCGCCTCCGTTTGATTGCCGTAGTCGCCGCCCCCTTGCTAACAGCAGCCGCCGCCACACGGGCTCGTCGCTGGCGAAGCCCCGGTGACCATTTGGTCATGGCGTGCACCCTTGTGCTTGCCGCGACCCGTAGAGCACCCCAGCGCCTCAGCTCGCACGTTTGTGAGCAGCAGCGCCGAACTAGACCGCACCCGAGCTCCGGCCGCCGCTCACGAACTCGCCGTCGTCGGTTCCGGCCACCACAGGCTCAGCCACCACCACCGTTCGACGCGCGCCAGCG
This sequence comes from Triticum dicoccoides, assembly GCF_002162155.2. Classification (NCBI taxonomy): domain Eukaryota; kingdom Viridiplantae; phylum Streptophyta; class Magnoliopsida; order Poales; family Poaceae; genus Triticum; species Triticum dicoccoides. The sequence continues at coordinate 396,014,080 of NC_041380.1, forward strand.
AGGGCTCTCCAACGAGCCCAAGCACACCTCGAACCGAGACCTGTGGGCGATTCTCGAACACCTCCGCCGCGTCTGGCCATGGCCGGCGGCCTAATTCCGGCGAAAACGCCATTAGGCACTAACCTAATGACCCCCTGGCTCCATGACAGGTGGGGCCAGCCCATGTTAAGTTTTGTTTTAGGTTAAACCTAATCACTAATTAGCATTGTTTCAATGACATGTGGGTCCCGCATGTCAGGTTTGACTCTGGTCAAGTCTGTTGACTGGCTGACGTCACACTAACGTAATGCTGATGCAATAATCACTTTTCTGTATTTTAAATAAATCTAAACGATTTATAAATTTCAGAAAAATGTCCTAAACTTCTAAAAATCATAGAAAATCAACTATAGCTCAGAATTAAATAAATTATATATGAAAAATTATCCAAAAATCCAATCTATCCATTCATGCTATTTCCATGCATGTTTGAGCAACTTATGCCTGCAGATCAGGTCAAATCAAATGTTGGCATTTAAATAATCACATATGGAGTTTGAATTTGAACCATAGGTTCAAACCAACTTCATTTAAATCATTGCTAGTTGCATTAGCTCAAATCACAGCATATTGCCATGTCATGATCATGCATCATATTGTGCATCACATTGATTGTGTTCTTCCTTGTTTGCCGGTAATTGTCCCCTCTCAGTAGACGACGTTCCGACGATGAGATCGATGACACCGATGAAGAACTATACTATCTTCAGAAGTGCCAGGCAAGCAAAACCCCCTTGTTCATGCTGAAACAATCCCACTCTCTCGCTCCTGCTCTCTTTTACTGCATTAGGACAACAACAATTCAACTGTTACATGCTGCGGTAGTTGAACCCCTTTCCTTTGCATGACCTGTCATTGCCATAGTAAATAGATGAAACCCACTAGCATGAGTAGGAGTTGTTTGAGCCCTGGTGTGGCTACTCATTCATGCTTGTTTGTCATGTCTCCTATTGCTTAGAGTTGAATCAGGTCTGATTCATCGGGGATGTATTAGAGGTGTGCGAACATGTCCTACTGTTGTGAGCTAAGTGTGAACACGATTTGGTAAAAGGTATCGGTGAGAGGCCATGTAGGAGTACATGGTGGGCTGTCTCATTGAAGCCGTCCTCAGGAACTGAGTTCTGTGTTTGTGATCCATGAACAGCTACTACCACGCATTGGAATCCTTAAGTGCCCCTCTCGACTTATTAATCAACATGATCTCTGTCCAGGAGTTGCAACTAGTTTCTGGTGTTTGTAGGTTGTGTTAGTAGTCTACCAAGTGGCACCCGGTACAGGTGGGCTTGGGACAGACAAGGCACAGTGGCACGATGTACCAGGTGGCACCCGGATGGTGGGCTTGGGAACCCTGCTCACATCGTTTGGGGCCGTGAGCGACACCCTGGCCGGATCTCCTTGCGGATGGAACCCGAATAGGCGATAAACCTGGACTAGAGACTTGTGTGGTTAGTCAGGTCGTGGCCGACTCACTCACCAGGCTTCCGCTTGAAGGTTGCTGAGATACACGACGTGTACATGGTGGTAAGTGGCGAGAGCGTGTGTGAAGAAGTACACCCCTGCAGGGTTATCATTATCTATTCGAATAGCCGGATTCCTCGGATATGGAAACTTGGACCCCTTGCATAGTTCATAGACAAGTGAAAGTGGATACTCTAAAATGCGCAAGATAAGTGTGAGTCTATGGGTGGCGTTCTCGCAGGGAGACGGGAGCAGATCCATAATGGTGTATTGGTATGGTGAATTTTGTGGACTCGTGTGCGCCACCTCAAAAGAGTTACTTGCAGTCGTAGTTTAGGTTAGCCACTGAGTCAAAGCTGGCTTGCTGCAGTTAAACTCCACCACCCCCTTTGTTGATACCGATGCATATGTAGTTAGTTTTGATGTAAGTCTTGCTGGGTACATTTGTACTCATGTTTTCTTAATTTATGTTTTTGCAGGGAGACTTCAGTCTCACTAGTAGTTCGGCATGGATTTCGACGTTTAGCTTGTTACCTCAGCTACGATCTCGTACCCTTGGGAGGGTTGTAGATAGTCAGGCTTCTTAGCCTTCTTCATTCGTAGTTGTTTGTATTTAGACAAGTTAAGCTTCCGCATGTGCTTGTTGCTTGTATGCTTTGTATGTTGGGTCATGAGACCCATGTTTGTAATATCTCGCTCCTCGGAGCCTAAAGAATAAATGCTTTGAGTCGCAGAGTTTTGTTGTGATGCCATGTTGTATTTACACATATCGAGCATATTGTGTGTATGATTGAAATGCTTGGTATGTGTGGGATCCGACAACCTAGTTGTTTATCCTTGGTAGCCTCTCTTATGGGGAAATGTAGTCTTGTGCTTCGTTGAGCCATAGTAGTCCGCTACAGCCCGGTTCACCAGAGTCCTGCTAGCCCAGCACTACTGCTCCGGAATACTTAGACTGGCCGGCATGTGATTCACTTCATTCCTGCGTCTGTCCCTTCGGGGAAATGTCACATGGTGACATCCGGAGTCGTGCTAGCCTGCTACAGCCCGGGTTCCTGGAGTCCTGTTAGCCTAGTTGCTACAGCCCGGATTCACACGCTGCTGATCGACATGCTCGATGTTGATTCATGTATGCATGTCCCCGTAAGTTAGTGCCACTTTGGGTTCACGACTAGTCATGTTGGCCCGGGTTCTCTGTCATATGGATGGTAGCGACACTATCACATACGTGAGCCAAAGGGCGCAAATGGTCCCAGGCCATGGTAAGGCGACACCCGTGGGGATACCGTACGTGAGGCCGCAAAATGATATGAGGTGTTATAGGCTAGATCGGTGTGACTTAGAATTGAGGTCCTGACAGCTTTGGTATCAGAGCCTGACTGCCTGTAGGATTACCAAGCCAAGCTGGTCGAAGTTGAGTCTAGAAATGCTTTAGTTATATAAGGGAATTTATTGTGGATGGGAACATAAGGCTCTTTTTACTCCTTTACCTTATGCCCTTCTACTCTGAGTCAACCTCTTTTTTCTATGGGGGTTAAGAACTAGGCTTCCCTTCTATCTCTCAGGATGACGTGTTACTAAACCGTAGTTGCCTAGGATTGTTGAGTTCAAGCCTCAGTTCAGTTCCTACTACTTCCATATGTTCATAGCTGGCCTCAGAACCTTGATATTGTGATGTTGAGTGGTTATGCCACCATTTTTGCAGGATGTCTCAAATCATTTTGAGCATTTACAGCTGTTATGCTGTCCGAGTCATCCCAGGTTTCTAAATAGTTTGATGCACTTGCAAATCTTTCCTCCATGTTCCCGTTGTATTTTTGGGCCAGATTAAGCACACTAATCGGTGTGTTGAGGTACTCCGTTGCCTTGACGTGTATGTTGGAGTTAGTATTATGACCTTAGGTGTCCTCGAGAACCACTCAGTAATTTAGCAATGCTTTCGTATACCCAGTGTGATGATTCTGGCCATCATTCTTGAAAGCATCCCGTGATGCCATTTAGTAGTAGGTATTCTACTCCTGTGTTCTTGACCCAAGAATCACTCTATTCACTTCCTGTTGATAGTGTTGCTAGTTCCTTAAGATATTAGTAACCCTTGCGATAGTCCTCGGGTCCGTGGTATTTCCTTCTTCCAAATACCATGAACCATTCTTGGCAGAAGTTCTTTTAACCAAAAGATCACATCCAGAGTGCTCTTGATGAGTTCCCCATTCATAATTGTGATTCTGCCAGTTCTACCTTTCTGCATGGGTTATCCAGAAGAAACCTGTTGAACTTAGTTCGACATACTAATCTATGCATCCACAACTCAAAATGTTATATGTTCCTTGAGTTGACCCTCTTCAGTTATATTCCGACCTTCATCTATCAATTGATAGTCAGGAATAGTTGTGCATTCGTGTTCATCGATGCCTATTATTCTTGTCGTCCGTCAAGCCATTCTATTCCGGAATGACTAGGATAAACAAACTCCAGTACCTTGTCCACTTCGAGGATTGGGTCAAAGTAGTTGTATGCCATGGATCAAAATGCCAATCCAGCTTTTGCTCTGTTCTACCTTGGAGTGTTACCATCTTTATGTCAAGAATGTCTTGAGAATTACACCACCTCTGATGAATTCTTGATGTAGTGATACTTCTCACCATCATCATTCATTCCTGGGTCCTCGTATTGTTGTAACCGGAATGCCGACAAGTGAATTGTGATGTGTGAAATCAATACTCCGAGCAACTCATTGCTTGGTAGTAAATGGACAATATTCTCATTCTTAACGTGTTGGTTATTGAACTACCATTCTAAGATTGATGTTGCTACCTAGTCCATATTTCCTGGTGCACTCTTCGATCAATGAGTTAGGATTGTGTCAATCCCTTGCTCCCTTGATCATATTGTCTTCCCTGAAAATCAAGATTGATCTTGATCTTAGTAACATATCAGTGGTTCATGATTTTCCGAATATCTTCTCGGAAGTATTACCTGGTTATCACCTGACCGCTATGTTGACTTCGTGATCAAGTTGATTTTTCTATAAACTGCCATTTCTCCAAGAATCTGTGTTGGATACCCTGAAATAGTTGGTTAAGCTAAATGACAACTTGGAGAGTTGGAATATGATAGCTTGTATGACTTAGTTCATCCCAAAGGGATATCCTTGTGTTTTGATAATTGTTGAAGCAAGATGATATCTTCATCAATTGGTCCTCGTGATCAGTTGTTGGGTCTATCATTTTGTCAAAACTTTGACTTGAGTATGGGCTATCGTCAAGTCAAATCAGAACCAACAATGTTTGTAATGTTGTCTTACTCGTGATTGATCCCTCGAGCATACACCATTACATCTTTTGGTCTGACCAATGCTATCACCGTGTTCACATGATGGTGGAAGTCCAGTGATATGGAAATTCCGATGAGTTGCTGTTGAGCCCATCAGCAGCATTTTGTCTCCCCCATGATTCATGTTGAACATCAACCTACTATTGGAAACTTTGTAACAAATGCCTTCATGTTTCGTTCATGAAGCTTATGCTTGGATAGAAGAAGTGACTTCCTCAAATTCATGTGCATTTGGAGCAAGTTGCTGCCCTGAGTTCGAGAAAGATTGTTTTGTTTTCTCTGGTACCATCCCAAGTTAGTTATGCATGTGCGAATGTATTCTATGGTTTGGTAGATTAATTACCTCCACTCCATATGTATTTCCTAGCACACCAAGCCACTGATTGATTTGTTCAAGGAGAAGAAGTTACTTCTTAAGAGCATGCCTTATGCAAGGACTTTGTTATCCTCGATGATGGTTCCCCACCTAAACTCGGTAGTGTTTTTATTATAAGACTACTACGTGGTCATGCTTGTCTGGGGAAACATGTTCACATGTGTTAGTAGAACCAGCTCATGTTTTGGAGCTTACTACCATACTCCATTTCGCGAGAATCTCGCAACGCCATCTCGTCGATTTGTGTTGCAAACTTTCTTTCCAGACACATTGTCTGAATTATCCTGTTACCAACCAGATTTGAATCTCAGGCAGATATGATGGTTGGAACTTCTTCCGAGAACTATGATATAGGTTCCAGTGAAGTGGACACACCTAGCTGGAAGCACTGTTGTTGTAGTATCTTGATTAAGCCGTTTGGTCCCCTCCCATGAGGATTTCGCATGACTTATTCTTGAAGTTGTTCCTTAGGGATCCTTGTGCTCTCAGTTTCTTTGATGATTCTATAACCATTGGAACGTTGGAAACACTCTCGACTGTTGAGTTCTTCCCCAGTTACAAGAATCATTCCGAACATTTGCATTTTGTTCCCGGCTTGCACCTCAGTAGTTGTTGTTCAGGATCATCTTCAAAAGTGGACTTACCATGGGTCCCATCCATCTCCGATGATAAGCAAATCATCCATTACGTTGTCTTCAACAAGGTAGTCCACATCATCCATTCTGGTATGAGTATGCCATTCTTTCAAATTCGTTCAAACGAATGTTTGTAAATTGCCTTAGGCTGGTAAGACAAGTTCCAATGATCTCCGTATCAAAAGTAATTCTTTTTGCCACTTAAGGGAATAATTCTATGAGTCACCTCCTCTAAGATGTCTCGTTGTGGTATCATGTCAACTCAACTCCTCGCTACGTTGATAGCCGTTCACCACCTTCTTAAGTGTGGAATTGTTGCCTACCTAGTGAATCTTCGTCATCTGTTTCACTCCATCCCTCTGGATGTATGCTTCATGTCTCAGCTCGAGAGATGTTTTCAATGTCTCACTGCATGAGTTGATACTGAGTTGTTCGATCTTCAAGAAGATTGATTCTTCTAGAGTTTCTTTTTTTTTCTCGTTGTCGTGTTGGTTGAAGTTTCCGAAGCAAGACATCGAGCCGAAGATGGTGATGAATCAACGTTCTTACGATGTGCAACCTGGATTGTGAAGATTGTGTTAGTTGTGTTTCCCCTTCATCTTACCCTATGCTAGAATCTTGGGACGAGATTCTTGTTTAGTGGGGGTGAGCTGTCACATCCCTAGTTCTGGTATGCCCTAGGCTAGCCCTTCATGTGTGCATCATGTTTAAATTTCTCAGAAACTTGAAATGGGGATGTTGAAACCCTAGCACTAAATGAATTCAACTAGGTTCAAATAAACAATATTTTCAATGAACCCATAATGCCCTTTAGAAAAGTTCATGATTTTTGGTAAAGGTGAAAACCTCTGAAAAAAATGATGCACATATTTCGAGGCCACCTCTGGACATTTGAATTAAATCATTATGTATTTGAATTTGGGCATTTAATTGCTATAATTATTTTAAATGCTCAAATAATTCTGAAACTAAATGTGGGTTGTTGGAAATAATTCAAAAGGTCTCCACAATTTATTTTATGATTTATAGATGTGGTTTAGTATTATACTAAATCAAAACAGAGTTAGAGCAATAGAAAACAGAAACTTAAATAGAAAAACAGAGAGAGGCAGTGAACTCACCCGTGCAACCCACCTCGTGGCCCAGCACTGTAGTTGAGGCCCAGCCCAGCAGGCAGCCGACACGCCAGTCGTCGTCTTCCTCTCGCCAGTAGGATACCGAGCGCGTGGCCGACGCACGAGCTCCCTCCTCGCGCCACCTCCTGCCTCCTTGCCTGCCTCGTCGGTGAGGGGATAAGCCCCGGATCTGTCTGGATCGATCTCTCTCTCTCTCCTCGCTCTCCCTCCCCTCCCCTGTCTCTCTCACGCGCGTCCACTGAGCGTGGTCGCCAACGCCGACCGCCGTACACGCAGCCAGAGCCGTCCCCTCGCCCTCTGGTTGTGTTCCCGAGCTCTGAATCATCACGCCATTTTTCCAAGATGAAGGAACCAAGCCCGGACGGCCTGCATCGCTGTTGCCATCGTCTTCTTCAACCTCAGGTTGCCGAGATCGCCGACGACCTTCCGACATCACCAGCCCCTCCCCGAGCTCGCCGAGGCCCCCGTTGCAACCGCTGTGAGCCCCCGGTCATTTTCCCCCTAACCCCACCTCTTTTTGATTACCGTAGCCGCCGCCACACGGGCTCGTCACTGGCGAAGCCCCGGTGACCATTTGGTCACGGGCGTGCACCCGTTGTGAGCAGCAGCACCGAACCAAACCGCACCCGAGCTCCGGCCGCTGCTCATGAACTCGCTGTCGTCGGTTTTGGCCACCACAGGCCCGGCCACCACCATCGTTCGAAGCGTGCCAGCGAGGGCTCTCCAACGAGCCCAAGCACACCTCAAACCGAGCCCTGTGGGCGATTCCCGAACACCTCCACCGTGTCTGGCCATGGTCGGTGGCCTAATTCCGGCGAAAACGCCATTAGGCACTAACCTAATGACCCCCTGGCTCCACGACAGGTGGGGGCAGACCCTGTTAAGTTTTGTATTAGGTTAAACCTAATCACTAATTAGCATTGTTTCAATGACATGTGGGTCCCGCATGTCAGGTTTGACTCTGGTCAAGTCTGTTGACTTGCTGACGTCACACTAACGTAATGCTGATGCAGTAATCACTTTTCTGGATTTTAAATAAATCTAAACAATTTATTAATTTCAGAAAAATGTCCTAAACTTCTAAAAATCATAGAAAATCAACCGTAGCTCAGAATTAAATAAATTATATATGAAAAATTATCAGAAAAATATAATCTATCCATTCATGCTATTTACATGCATGTTTGAGCAACTTATGCCTGCTGATAAGGTCCAATCAAATGTTGGCATTTAAATAATCACATATTGAGTTTGAATTTGAACCTTTGGTTCAAACCAACTTCATTTAAATCATTTCTAGTTGCATTAGCTCAAATCACAACATATTGCCATGTCATGATCATGCATCATATTGTGCATCACATTGATTGTGTTCTTCCTTGTTTGCCGGTAATTGTCCCCTCTCAGTAGATGACGTTCTGATGTTCTGACGATGAGATCGATGACACCGATGAAGAACTATACTATCTTCAGAAGTGCCAGGCAAGCAAAACCCACTTGTTCATTCCGATACAATCCCACTCTCTCGCTCCTGCTCTCGTTTACTACATTAGGACAACAATGATTCAACTGTTACATGCTGCGGTAGTTGAACCCCATTCCTTTGCATGACCTGTCATTGCCATAGTAAATAGATGAAACCCACGAGCATGAGTAGGAGTTGTTTGAGCCCTGGTGTGGCTACTCATTCATGCTTGTTTGTCATGCCTCCTATTGCTTAGAGTTGAGTCAGGTCTGATTCATTGGGGATGAATTAGAGGTGTGAGAACATGTCCTATTGTTGTGAGCTAAGTGTGTGAACACGATTTGGTAAAGGTATCGGTGAGAGGCCATGTAGGAGTACATGGTGGGTTGTCTCATTGAAGCCGTCCTCAGGAACTGAGTTCTATGTTTGTGATCCATGAACAGCTACTACCACGCATTGGAATTCTTAAGTGCCCCGCTCGACTTATTAATCAACATGATCTCTGTCCAGGAGTTGCAACTAGTTTCTGGTGTTTGTAGGTTGTGTTAGTAGTCTACTAAGTGGCACCTGGTACAGGTGGGCTTGGGACAGACTAGGCACAGTGGCACGGTGTACCAAGTGGCACCCGGATGGTGGGCTTGGGAATCCTGCTCACATCGTTTGGGGCCGTGAGCGACACCCTGCCCGGATCTCCTTGCGGATGGAACCCGAATAGGCGATAAACCTGGACTAGAGACTTGTGTGGTTAGTCAGGTCGTGGCCGACTCCCTCACCAGGCTTCCGCTTGAAGGTTGCCGAGATACACGATGTGTACATGGTGGTAAGTGGCGAGAGTGTGTGTGAAGAAGTACACCCTTGCAGGGTTATCATTATCTATTCAAATAGCCAGATTCCTCGGATATGGAAACTTGGACCCCTTGCATAGTTCATAGACAAGTGAAAGTGGATACTCTAAAATGCGCAAGATAAGTGTGAGTGCTATGGGAGGCGCTCTCACAGGGAGACGGGAGCAGATCCATAGTGGTGTATTGGTATGGTGAATTTTGTGGACTCGTGTGCGCCACCTCAAAAGAGTTACTTGCAGTCGTAGTTCAGGTTAGCCACTGAGTCAAACCTGGCTTGCTGCAGCTAAACTCCACCACCCCCTTTGTTGATACTGATGCATATGTAGTTAGTTCTGATGTAAGTCTTGCTGGGTACATTTGTACTCACGTTTGCTTAATTTATGTTTTTGTAGAGAGACTTCAATCTCACTAGTAGTTCCGCATGGACTTCGACGTTTAGCTCGTTACCTCAGCTACGATCTTGTACCCTTGGGAGGGTCTTGTAGATAGCCAGGCTTCTCCGCCTTCTTCATTTGTAGTTGTCTGTACTCAGACAAGTTAAGCTTCCGCATGTGCTTCTTTCTTGTATGCTCTGTATGTTGGGTCATGAGACCCATGTTCGTAATATCTCGCTCCTCGGAGCCTAATGAATAAATACTTTGAGTCGTGAGTTTTGTTGTGATGCCATGTTGTATTTACACATATCGACCATATTGTGCGTATGATTGAAATGCTTGGTATGTGTGGGATCCGACAACCTAGTTGTTTATCCTTGGTAGCCTCTCTTATGGGGAAATGTAGTATTTTTCTTCCATGAGCCATAGTAGTCCGGTACAGCCCGGTTCACTAGAGTCCTGCTAGCCCAGCACTACTGCTCTGGAACACTTAGACTGGCCGACATGTGATTCACTTCGTTCCTGTCTCTGTCCCTTCGGGGAAATGTCACGCGGTGACATCCAGAGTCCTGCTAGCCTGCTAAAGCCCGGGTTCCCGGAGTCCTGTTAGCCCAGTTGCTACAGCCCGGATTCACACGCTGCTGACCGAGATGCTCGATGTTGATTCATGTATGCTTGTCCCCGTAAGTTAGTGCCACTTTGGGTTCACGACTAGTTATGTCGACCCGGGTTCTCTGTCATATGGATGCTAGCGACACTATCATATACGTGAGCCAAAAGGCGCAAACGGTCCTGGGCCATGGTAAGGCGACACCCGTGGGGATACCGTGCGTGAGGCCGCAAAGTGATATGAGGTGTTACAGGCTAGATTGGTGTGACTTAGAATCGGGGTCCTGACATGTTCATGGCAAGCCGGAAGCTTAAGCATTATTTTCAGGGACAACCAATCACCATGGTTAGCTCTGCTCCTTTGGGAGACATCATTCAAAACAGAGAAGCCACTGGGTGAGTCGCCAAGTGGGTGATTGACCTTGGGTCTCATGGGTTGAAGTATGTACCACGTACCATGATCAAATCTCAAGCACTGGTTGACTTCATTAATGATTGGACAGAGATGTAGATGTTAGAAGAGAAACCAGACAACACGTATTGGACTATTCATTTTGATGGGTCTAGACAGTTGGAAGGCTCGGGGGCTGGAGTTGTGTTAACCTCTCTGTGAGGTGACAATTATTGTTATGTGTTACGGTTGATGTTTGCTTGCACTAACAACACAGCAGAGTATGAAGCCTTTCTCCATCGTCTTCGAGTGGCAAAAGAGATGAGTTTGAGCCTGGTCAGATGTCTTGGCGACTCAGATCTAGTGGCTCAACAGGTATCGGGCAAGTGGGATTCCAAGGACCCTCTCATGGCGGCTTATCGCCAGGAGGTTGATGCCATTGCAGGACATTTTAAAGGTTACCAGGTGGAGCACATTGACCGTAGAAAGAACGAAGCGGATGATGCTTTAAGCCGGTTGGGGTCTCAGCGTAAGCCGGTACCACCTAATACCTTTTTGGATGTTTTGCATAACCCGTCTGTCAAGTTGCCCACAGAAGAAGATTTAGCTGTTCCTGACCCGGAGGCGCAGTTGGTGGCGGCTCTTCATGTCATCCCAGATTGGACAATGCCGTTCTTGGCTTACATGACACGGGGAGAGTTGCCAGCGAATGAGACCCTGGCTCGACAGATAACACGGCGGTCTAAGTCAATGACGATTTTGGATGGAGAACTATACCATCGCAGCATCTCCGGAGCGTTTCAGCGGTGTGTTTCCCCCGAAGAAGGTCAAGAAATACTTCGTGAGATCCATGAAGGTGATTGTGGTCATCACGGCGGGTCAAAATCTCTGGTGGCCAAGGCTTTTCGTCATGGTTTTTAGTGGTTGACCGCTCACGCTGAGGCAGAGAATCTGGTCAGCAAATGTGATGGATGTCAAAAGTTCGCACGACGACCACATGTGCCGGCTCAAGAACTCCGGATGATTCCAATCACTTGGCCGTTTGTGGTCTGGGGGCTTGACATGGTGGGACCTTTCAAAAGGTCTAAGGATAAAAAGACACATCTTTTAGTGGTAGTTGATAAATTCACAAAGTGGGTTGAGGCAGAGCCGGTGAGTAAGTGTGATGCGGCCATGGCGGTTCAGTTCATGAAAAAGGTGATCTTCCGTTTTTGTTTTCCACACAGCATTATCACTGACAATGGCACTAACCTGTCCCAATGGGCTATGGAGGAGTTTTGTCAACGTGAGCATATCCGGCTTGATGTTTCCTCTGTAGCTCATCCTCAGTCCAATGGTCAAGCTGAGAGAGCAAATCAGGAAATTTTAAAATGTCTCAAACCCCGGATTATGGTTCCCTTACAGCGAACGCCGGGTTGTTGGGTAGAGGAATTACCCTCGGTGTTGTGGAGTATCAACACCACGCCTAACAGGTCTACATGTTACACACCTTTCTTCATGGTTTATGGAGCAGAAGCATTGTTTCCTAGTGACATCCGTCATGACTCGCCCCGTGTGGCGGCTTATGTTGAAGCTAATAATGAACAAGCCAGACAGAATGCACTTGACTTGCTGGATGAAGAAAGAGACTTAGCAGCGGCTCGATCAACAATTTATCAACAGGACCTGCGCCGTTATCACAGCCACCTGGTTAAGTCCAGGACTTCTGAGGAAGGCGACCTGGTGCTCCGGCTCATCCAGGATCTGTCAGATGCGCACAAGTTATCCCCACCTTGGGAAGGACCCTTTGTGGTCAGCAAGAATTTAAACAACGGGTCATATTACCTCATCGACGTTTGAGAGCACAAAGATTCACGTAAGTCGGAGGAGGAGACCCGCCGGCCATGGAACATTGCTCAACTTCGGCCATACTACACCTGAGCCACCGGCTCTCATCATGTACATAATTTAACATTGTATATATACCATGATAAAGCAATAAAGTAAGACCAGCAGTCTCTTTTCTTTTCAAAGATTATGCATCTTTGTTATTTCTTATTTTCAAATGACTATTAAGGAGCTGATCATATTTGAATCAAGTCTAACCTTTTTTGGTCCGGCTTATGATCGTATTCGAATCTAGCTGCAATTATCATGGTCACTTGGGGGCTTCCTGTTCAAACATAGGTCGTATTCAAACCAAAGAGAACATAGTTGTCGTAAACCTCTTGATCGGCTCAAGGCCAAACTCACTAGGGGGCTTCTTGATCATATGTGAATCATAGCTTCACCCCTTTTGGGTCCGACTTAGATCGTATTCAAATCAGGGTCGCTAAAAACCTCTCAAGGTCATTTGGGGGCTTCCTGTTCAAACATAGGTCGTATTCGAACCAAAGAGAACATAGCTGTCAGTACCCTCTTGATCGGCGCAACGCCACAGCCAATGGGGGCTATATGGTCGTACTCGAACCCTAGCTTAACCCCTTTGGTGCGATTTACTGATCGTATTCGAATCAGAAGCCACCAACCTTTTAATATAAGGTTAAATCATACTTGTTAACTGTTATTTGCCTTGGAGTTTCTTGTTACAAATAATTAGCATGATCTTCTTCGTCGGCTTGTCTATTTGACAACAAAGCTACCAAGGTATGATGATCATTAAAGTATTCAGAGGCATTGATTTCTCAGAAAGATTGAGTTATCAACTTCATTACCCGAGTTACTCAAGCCAGTGGTCTAAGGATCAAAGGTACAAGTATGGCTATTATTTATATGTAATTGCCTGCTGCATTAACTAAAGAGATGTTTCAGCCCTTGTCCTTTATTTGTATTTGTTTTCTGTTTTCTATTGTGACAAACATATTGGATATAAGCCGGGTGTTTTAACTCGTTCAGTTCTAAGCCGCCAAGCCAGTCTTTTCTCTTGTATCTACAGGGAACAGAGTTAAAGTGTTGCAGAAACAATCATCAAATATAATGCATATATTGCCATCAGGAAACACAGAGTCACACACAGTGTTTTCTGCATGATGGCATAAGCAAGGCATTCAGTGTTTTCATAGCTAAACTACTACACAGCTATTTATAAAGCCAATGAAGATGGTTGTTACTCCGCCCTTGCCGGTTCACCGCCCTCTGTTGGCAGGAAGTTGGTTTTGACCAGTCAAAACCATTCACGGCGAGAAATTCGGCTACATCGTCGATCAGGCCTGCCGGGTCAACTTCCGCGGCAAATGTATTTTCTCTTACAGGTGGGATCAAATCTGTCACCTTGTACGAGGGAGTTGCCATCTTCTTATTTTCAGCATCAAAACCCGTCTGATATTTGTCAATGTTGGTATCATCTCCAAGGGTAGTTGCCTGTGCCCGGACTCCGCGCACGCAAGCCATGAAGTCATCCTGCTCAAAGGGAGATCCATCTTCCTTCACGGTAGGATAGCCTCTGGCCATGTCCGCCAGGTCTAGGTCTGGCACCCAAGCCTTGGAGCGGCTCAGGGCAGTAAAAGCCCCGGCTCGCACACAGGAGCGCTTCACTTCTTGAAATCTGGCAGGCAGTATTGATAGTTTCTTCAAGACGTTGCTGAGCCGGTTGGTTCCTTGATTGGCAGGAGAGATGGCGGGAAGTGCCCGTTGTGCACCAATATACAGTTGTTCTACTAAGGTGTACACTGCCTTCAATTTAATCAAAGGATCCTGGCTTAGGTTTTTGCTTCGTGGGCCTGCACATGTTTTACACACAAAGTCAACTGGCGTTTTATATTTCGGATCAGCAAAAAGTACATAAGATTAAAAATGGACGTCTTACCAAAAATGGCGGCGACGATTTGAGACACCCGGCCCTTTAAGCCATTCAGCTCTGTTGACACCTCTTCAAGGGCTGCTTCGGCACTCTCAGCGCGTTGTGTCAGAAGCATTTTTTCCTCTGCCCAGGTTTTCTTCTTGGCAGCCAAACTGGTCTTTAAGTTTTCCGTCTCAAAGAGACTTATTTGCAATTTGGAGTTAGCAGACTTAATTTCTGCTTCCTGACTAGCTAGACGGGTCTTCGCGTCAGTCAATTGCGAGTTTAGTTCAGATAAGGCATTCTGCAATAATACATACTCAGATAAGTCAAGATTTTGCTCAAAGGTTCAAATATCAAGATTCAAGTCTCAAGTACTTTCCAAAAAACCACTTGACACTTGGGGGCTAATGTATACCAAAACAATTTCTTATGGCTCTAAACACATACTTTAAGTCCCAAGTACTTTACAAAGTAACAGCACTTGGCACTTGGGGGCTAATGTATGCAATTAAGCAACTTTCTCAAGGTTAAGCCGGAATATTATGTTCTTTGAATACGGTACAAAACAATTTAAGGTACCGGCTCATTTATGATAAAAAAAGAACCGGCCCTTGGGGACTACAGGTGAAGTTTTGTTCTATTTTATTGAATTCAAGAAAATCAAAGGTAAAGGTCTTGGCCTATATGCTAAAGTCTACAGATCATTCCGGTTGTTTCATAATCTGAAGACTTGGGGGCTAAAGGAATATAGATAAGCCGGAAGAACATACCTCATATTTCAGCTGCAACTGTTTGACCATTTCGATCTCAGAGTCGCGACTGGAGTGCACGTGGCTGAGATAGCCGGATAAAATATCGTTGGCATTTAGATGGTCATAATTGGCAACGTTAAAGCGCACTTTCTGCCTCTCCAATGCCTCTTGTTTCGCAGTACACCGAGCCAGCACAATTGGATTCCCTAGTTCAATAAAGCGACTCCCGGTGATCTGAACATCCTGTGCAGACGGTGATGGCGGGTTGGCTGAGCTTGATGGTCCAGTAGCAGAAGGGTTCATAGTGGTCTCATCAAACGACAGCTCAGGAGGATTTGCTTCTGCATCAACAGGTGGGTCTTCTGGACCGTCGGTTAATGGAGAAGATGGCCTGGCCAGGTCAGATGCAAGCTACCTTTGCTTTCTTGGATTTAGCTTGGTCACTAAGAAAAATGTTGCAGGATTGTTAGTATAAAGATACAATTTGAACAACCCAAAAAACATGAGGATTTTTCATTACCCAGGGGCAGTCTTGAAGGCCGGAAATTGCGTCCGCGATGAGTCGCCAGAAGAGCGAGACACCTCCTGAAAAGATAAAATAGAGTTAAAGTGATACAAGGGGAAGGATCCATTAAATAGAGTTAAAGACAGAAAGAAGTAAAACTCATTCGGGCGCTTCTGAGGAGTTTGTTGAAGAACGACAGCCGGCTCATCTTCACTCTGAGCTTGACGGCGGCTTTCATGTTGCTGCTTTTTGAAACAAAAGTTGGGATCCAAGTGAGCTAAAGGGTTAGAAAACCTTACTTTACGGATCACTCGTCGAACTTTTTGTCTTGGCAAGGGCTCTGAGTCGAAGGAAATGATAGTTACATCTGCTTCCACAGCCTGACTAGCCCCAGTGTCATCCGGGTAAGGATCAGTGTCAATAAGATTGTTAAAAAATGGGCCAAGGGAATCAAGGGCTACCTCCGAATCAGATGTGTCATCAAGCTTCATCCAATCTTCAGCAGTGTTCTTTTTCTTCTTTTTCGACCTCCGGGTCATTTTCTTGGCGTTTATGGTGGCGGCTTTCGCTTTCTTGGCAGCCTCGTGGTCATACATAACTTTCCAGAAGTCAGAGTTGGCCTGCAGAGAGGTAAAAACAAGATAAAGAGTCAGGCAAGTATTAAAACAATACGGCTAGGAAAATACAAAGGAGAGAAATAGCAATATCCTTACTTCTGGCATCGGGTTAAGCTGGCAGATGGGGTTTAACCCGACAACACTGCAATCTTCGTATTTCTCGTTCACCAGAAGAGTTGGCATTGAAACAATATCTTCTTTTGTTAATTGAATGGGGCTGTGACGAAGAGAGTCATCCGGGCCTCCACCATACTCATACATCAGCTTTGATCGATGACTTAAAGGGATGACCCGCCATGAGATCCAGCAGCGGGTCGGATCAACTCTAGTTTACCCGTTCCCTAACAGAGCATTAATCCTTTTGATGGAGGGTATCAGCCTCTTGCTTTCAGTGACAGTAAGCTTGTCGGGAAGTGAGAACTTGGAGTCAAGACGATTGGGGCGATAACCCGACAGTGGCTTCTCGTTCGCGGGCGAAATGTCTTGACAGTAGAACCAAGTCTGGTTCCAGTCCTTTGGGTGTCTTGGTAAGACTATGAGAGGGAAGACAACACCCTGCCGGTGCTGAATTGAGATGCCTCCGAGTTCTAAGCTGAGGTAGTTGGTGCACTCGTTCTGCCGATTCAGATAAAAGTATTCTCTAAACAACTCCATGGTCGGCTCTTGTTGAAGATATACCTCACAGAACACTTGGAAGTTACAGATGTTAGATATGGAATTGGGCCCGATATCTTGAGGGTGAAGTTTGAAAAAGTGGAGGACCTCTCTGAAGAACTTTGAGTCGGGCGGTGAGAAGCCACGGTTCATGTGGTCAGTAAAAACAATTACTTTACCGTCTCTTGGATTGGGCCGTTCTTCTTCCGAGTCAAGGGCACGGTAAGACATGACGGTTTTCATTGGCAGAAATCCTATGGTGAAGAACTCTTTCAAATGTTCCTCTGTTACGGTTGAGGGAACCCAGTTACAGATGGTTGGTGCTTTGGACGGTATGATGTGCAAAGAAAAACTGAAAAGAAAAGCAACATGCCGGTTCAGTTTAATGGTGAGATTGGCAGTTAAGTGATGAAGATGCAAACAACTAATGGCGGCTTAGTTAAGGGCTAATGACATATAAGGAAAATTAAGCCGGCATGATAAGCCACCATGACTACAGATATTTGAAGAAGGCAATTTCAGCTAAGTATTGAGACAAACAGGTATTATTCCAGATCAAATGGCTATTCAAAATGGAAAAAATTCTAGACCTAAAAAAGTTCAGTGCGGAAGAGTACGTAAGTTCTAATGCAGCCTTTGAAACAGAGAATGGGATCTGTGGATCAAGAAAAGGCACAAGAACACTACCGCACGAGATATATATATATATATACAAGGGACTGCGATGAACTCGGAAGAACACAAAAGAATCTGGAAACCCTAAGTGTGGATCTGAGAAGTGAAAAGAAGAGAACTTATAGTCACAGGTCTTCTCCGGAGGTCGCCGCTGCTCTCTGGATCGGTTCAGGTTGATGCAGCGGCTAACGTCGACGGAGACGGAGGTGAAGCACAGCGGCGGCGAAGCTCGAGAAGCAGGGGGTGCGCGAGAGGAAGAAGACGGAGCGAGAGAGTAGAATGAGGAAGGCCGTGGCGTGCCTATTTATAAGGAAAAGATGCGAACAAACAGGCGCGAAAATCGAGGAGAGCCGAATAATGGTTATCTAGCTACAGAGACGCCTCGATTCTAGGGAAGCATTAAAGATAAAATATCCATTGGGAGGTGACGTCATGAAAGTTTTTTGCGTTTTCAAGAGATGACGTCATGGAGGGTTACGAAAACTTTAGCGAAGATAAGAAGATGGATTTTGGTCTAAGTACTGAAGATTGACAAAGAATGAAATTCAAAGTCAACCTGGGGCGTAATGTGGGGGATATTATTACTAGACATGACCCGCCCAGGAGGGGCCAGGTCAGCCCCAATGGCGGGTTACGCTAGAAGCCCAGTAAACATTCAAGACGATAATTTATTAAATTTTATAGAAGGCCCAAAGGCCTGGAGGCGGCTTCAGGCCCGATATTGTAAACCGCCGTATGTAAGGAAAGACTTGTAAAGAAAGGCATGTAGAGGAAGTCACCGAGCCAGACACGATTATGAGCCGGCCGGGACTCTATAGGCCACCAGGCATCAACCAATGTATATAAGGGGACGACCCGGTGGCGGCTTAGGGAAAGAAACAACAAATCGATAACCAAGCCGGCGAGTTGAGCCTCTTGGTGATCGAAACCCCAGAAATACCAATCCTAACTAGACGTAGGATTTTACCTTCATCGTAAGGGGCCAAACTAGTATAAAACCCTCTCGTGTCCTTTGTCCCCATTAACCCCTTTAAGCTTCCTAGTGCGATGGCCCTAGGACTATGTCCTTTCTCTAGGACATCTGCCGTGACAATTCCATGACAGATCGGGTCTTCCCGGGAGAAGGAATATCCTTCGTTGACCGTGAGAGGTTGTGATGGGCTAAGTTGGGACACCACTGCAGGCTTTTGAACTTTAGAAAGCCGTGCCCGTGGTTATGGGCAGATGGGAATTTGTTAATATCCGGTTGTAGAGAACTTGACACTTAACTTAATTAAAATTCATCAACCGCATGTGTAGCCGTGATGGTCTCTTTCCGGCGGAGTCCGGGAAGTGAACATGGTCTTGTGTTATGCTTGAACGTAAGTAGCTTTCAGTATCACTTCTTGATCACTTCTAGTTCACGACCGTTGTGTTGCTTCTCTTCTCGCTCTCTCTTTTGCGTATGTTAGCCACCAGATATGCTTAGTGCTTTGCTGCAGCTCCACCTCACTAACCTTTCCTACCCTTAAGCTTAAATAGTTTTTATCGCGAGGGTGTGAGATTGCTGAGTCCTCGTGGCTCACAGATACTTCCAAACTGTTCCAGGTGCCGATGACACCAGTGCAGGTGACGTAACCCAGCTCAAGTGGGAGCTCGATGAAGATCTTGATCGTTGTCTTGTTTTGGTCGATCGGGGATCTAGCATTTCGGGTTGTCTTTCTTTATTTTGGTTTCGTAGTCGGACCTTGATTGTACTCTTGATGATATATATTAATGTATTGTGTGAAGTGGCGATTGTAAGCCGACTCTTTATCCCTTTCTTATTCAGTACATGGGATGTGTAAAGATTACCCCTCTTGCAACATGCCTACCATGCGGCTATGCCTCTTAGTCGTGCCCCGACACGTGGGAGATATAGCCGCATTGTGGGTGTTACACAGTAGGGGCATCAAGGCATGTATTGTATTGTTGCCATCGAGGATAACAAGATGGGGTTTTCATCATATTGCTTGAGTTAATCCCGCTACATCATGGCATCTTACTTAATGCGTTACTCCATTCTTATGAACTTAATACTCTAGATGCAGGCAGGAGTCGGCCGATGTGTGGAGTAATAGTAGTAGATGCAGAATGTTTTTGGTCTACTTGACACGGACGTGATGCCTATTCATGATCATTGACTTAGATATCATCATAACTTTGCACTTTTCTATCAATTACTCGACAGTAATTTGTTCACCCACCATAATAATTCCTTTCTTGAGAGAAGCCACTAGTGAAACCTATGCCCCTGGGTCTATTTTAAAACATATTAGTTTCCTGTCCACTTGCCAATTTCTGTCGCAGTTTCCTTACTTTGCAATCTTTTACTTTCTGTTCCATAAACCAAAAATATTACTTTACCGTTTATCCATCTCTATTAGATCTCACTTTGCGAATAACTGTGAAGGGATTGACAACCCCTTTGTCATGTTGGTTACAAGTCGGTGTTTGTTTGTGCAGGTATTCAGTGGCTTGTTGCGTTGTCTCCTACTTGATTGATACCTTGGTTCTCCAAACTGAGGGAAATTGTCGTGGAATTGTCACGTCAGATGTCCTAGCGAAAGGACTTAGTCGTAGCGCCATCGCAACTAGGAAGCTTAAAGGGGTTAATCGGGAAAAAGGACACGAGAGGTTTTATACTAGTTCGGCCCCTTACGATGAAGGAAAAAGCCTATGTCTAGTTGTGTTGGTATTGCTGGGGTTTCGATCAGCAAGAGGCTTAACTCGCCAGCTTGGTTACCGATTCTTCTTTCCTGCCCTAAGCCGCCACCGGGTCGTCCCCTTACATAAACGGGTTGACGCCTGGTGGCCTACAGAGTCCCGGCCGGCTCATAATCATGTCCGGATCGGTGACTTCCTTTACATGCCTTTCTTTACAAGTCATTCCTTAGATACGGCGGTTTGCAATATTGGGCCTTAAGTTGCCTCTAGGCTTTTGGGCCTTCTATAATATTTGATAAACTATCATCTTAATGTTTACTGGGCTTCTTGTGTAACCCTCCATTGGGGCTGACCCGGCCCCTCCTGGGCGGGTCATAACTGATAGCTACATCCCCAACATTAGGCCCCAGGTTGACTTTGAACTTCGTTCTTTGTCAATCTTCAACACTTAGACAAAATCCATCTTCTTCTCCTCGCATAAGTTCTTTTAACCCGCCATGATGTCATCTCTTGAAAACGCAAAAAACTTTTATGACGTCATCTCCCAACGGATCTTCATCTTAAATGTCTTCCGAGAATCGAGGCGTCTGTGTAGTTGGATAATCATTATTAGGCTCCCTCTCGATTTTTGCGCCCGTCTGTTCACATTTTTCTTTATAAATAGGTACGCCTCGTCCTTCCTCATTCTTCTCTCTCTCTCTCCGTCTTCTTCCTCTCGCAACCCTCCTGCTGCTCGAGCCTCACCGCCGTCGTGCTTCTCCTCCGTCTCCGTCAACCTTGGCCGCTGCATCAACCTGAATCAGTCCATAGAACGGCGGCGACTTCCGGAGAAGATTTGTAGTTGTAAGTGTTCTCCTTTTCACTTCTCAGATCCGCATTAGGGTTACAGACTTCTTCGTGTTCTTCATAGTTCATCACAGTTATTCGTAGTTCTTCCACCGCAGGCCTCTTCTTCATCCAAAAAGATATATACGCTTGTGCGGTAGTGTTTTTGTGCCTTCTTTTGATGCCCACAGATCCCTTTTTATGGTTCAAATATCTCATTAGAACTCACAAACTCATCTGCACTAAACTTTTTAGGTCTAGAATTTTTCCCATTTTGAATAGCCATTTGATCCAGAATAATACCAAGCATTTAGGAAACTTGTTTGTCTCAACACTTAGCTAAATTTGCTTTTCTCGAACATCTGTAGTCATGGCGACTTACTGTGCCGGCTTACTTTTCCTTATATGACATTAGCCCTTAACTAAGCCGCCATTACTTCCCTGTATTATCATCATTCAACTGTTAATTTTTCCATTGAATTGAACCGGCATGTTGCCTTTCTTTTCAGTTTGTTTTTGAACATCATGCCGTCCAAAGCACCAACCATCTGCAACTGGGTTCCCTCAACCGTAACTGAGGAACGTTTGAAAGAGTTCTTTACCATAGGATTTTTGCCAGCGAAAACCGCCATGTCTTACCGTGCTCCCGACCCGGAGGAAGAACGACCCAATCCAAGAGACGGCGAAGTGATTGTTTTTACTGACCATGGCTTTTCACCGCTCGGCTCAAAGTTCTTCATAGATGTCCTCCACTTTTTCAAACTCCATCCTCAAGATATTGAGCCCAACTCCATATCTAATATCCTCGGTGAGGTGTACCTTCAGGAAGAGCCGACCGTGGAGCTGTTTAGAGAATACTTTTATCTGAATCGGCAGAATGAGTGCACCAACGGCCTTAGCTTGGAGCTTGGAGGCATCTCAATTCAGCGTCGGCAAGGCGCTCTCTTCCCCCTTATTGTCTTACCGAGTCATCCCAAAGACTGGAACCAGACTTGGTTCTACTGTCAAGATATCTCACCAGCAAATGAGAAGCCACTGCTAGGTTATCGCACCGAGCGTCTTGACTCCAAATTTGCGCTCCCTGACAAGCTTACGGCTGCCGAACGTAGGAAGCTGATCCCATCCATAAAAAGGATTAACGCCTTATTAGGAAATGGCTTGACTGGAGTCAACCTGACCCGCTGCTGGATCTCATGGCGGGTTATTCCTGTGAGCCATCGATCAAACTTGATGTACGAGTATGGTGGAGGCCTAGACGACTCTCTTCGTCACAGCCCCGTTCAGTCAACGGAAGCAGATATTGTTTCAATGTCAACCCTTCTGGTGAACGGGAAGTACGAAGATTGCAGTATCATTGGGTTAAACCCTTTCTGCAAGCTTAACCCGGCGCCAGAAGTAAGGAGACTCTGATCTCTCTCCTTTGTATTTTTCTCGGCCATATTATTTAACACTTGCCTAACCTTTCATTTTGTTTTTACCTGTTTGCAGGCCAAATCTGACTTCTGGAAGGTGAAATATGACCACGAAGCTACCAAGAAAGCAAGAGTCGCTGCCATAACCGCCAAGAAAATGACCCAGAGGTCCAAAAAGAAGAAGAGGAGCACTGTTGAAGACATGATGAAACTCGACGAAACTTCTGAGTCGGAGGTATCCCTTGACTCCATTGGCTGATTCTTTAATAATCTTATTAACACTGATCATTACCAGGACGACACGGGGGCCAGTCAGGCCGTGGAAGAAGAGGTAACTATTTCCTCCAACTAAGCACATTTGCCAAGACAGAAACTTCGAGTCGTAACCCGGAAAGTAAGGTTTTCACACCCTTTGGCTTATCTGGACCCTCACTTTCTTTTGAAAAAGCAGCAACATGAGTGCTACCGTCAAGCTCGGACCGAAGACGAACCGACTATTGCTCTTCAACAAACTCCCCAAAATCGCCGGAATGAGGTTTACTTCTTTTGTCTTTAACTCTGTTTAATGGATCCTTTCCCTTGCATTACTTTAAATTTATTTTATCTTTTCAGGAGGTGTCTCGCTCTTCTAGTGACTCATCGTAGACCCAATTTCCGGCCTTCAAGACTGCCCCTGGGTAATGAAAAATCCTCCTTTTTTCTGAGTTGTTCAAATTGTATCTTTATACTGACAGTCCTGCAACATTTCTCTTAGTGGCCAAGCTAAGTCCAAGAAGGCAAAGGCAGCTAAACCGGCGGAAGACCCGCCAATCCTTGCATCTGACCCAGCCAGGCCACCTTCTCCTCCATTAACTGATGCTCCAGAAGACCCGCCTGTCGACGTAGAAGCAAATCCTCCCGAGCTGTCCTTTGATGAGACCACTGTGAATCCTTCCGCAACTGGACAATCAAGCTCATCCAACCCGCCATCACCGTCTGCACAAGACGTTTTGATCACCGGGAGCCATTTTATTGAACCAGGGAATCCAACTGTGCTGGCTCGCCACATGGAGAAACAAGAGGCATTGGAGAAGCAGAAAGTACGTTTTGACGTTGCCAATTATGATCATCTAAATGCCAACAATATTTTATCCGGCTATCTCAGCCATGTGCACTCCAGTCGCGACTCTGAGATCAAAACGGTTAAACAGTTGCAGTTGAAATACGAGGTATGTTCTTCCGGCTTATCTATATTCCGCCAGCCCCCAAGTCTTCAGATTATAAGAGAACCGGAATGATTTGTAGACTTTATAATATAGGCCAAGACTTTTACCTTTGAAACTTTTCTTGAGTTCAATAAAATAGAACAAAGCTTCACCTGTAGTCCACAAGGGCCGGTTCATTTTGATCATAGATGAGCCGGTACTTTAAATTGTCTTGTACCATATTCAAAGAACTTCATAATCCAGCTTCACCTTGAGAAACTTGCTAAATAGCATACATTAGCCCCCAAGTGCCAAGTGCTATTACTTTGTAAAGTACTTGGGACTTAAAGTATGTCTTTAGAGTCATAATAAATTGTTTTGGCATACATTAGCCCGCAAGTGTCGGGTGGTTTTTGGTAAAGTAATTGAGACTTGAATCTTGCTATTTGAACCTTTGAGCGAAATCTTGACTCATCTGAATATGTTTTCTTGCAGAATTCCTTATCTGGACTGAACTCGCAATTGACTGATGCAAAGACCCGGCTAGCAGGTCAGGAAGCAGAAATCAAGTCTGCTAACTCCAAATTGCAAGTAAGTCTCTCTAAGATGGAAAATTTAAAGACCAGCTTCGCTGCCAACAAGAAAACCTAGGCAGCGGAAAAAACGCTTATGACACAATGCGTCGAGAAGGCCGAAGCAGCCCTTGAAGAGGTTTCAACAGAACTGAACGGTTTAAAGGGCCGGGTGTCTCAAATGGTGGCCGCCATCTTTGGTAAGCTGTCTATCTTTAATCCCGTGTACTTTTTTTGTTGATCCGAAATATAAGCCACCAGATGATTTTGTTTATAAAATATGCGAAGGCCCATGAAGCAAGAGTCTGAGCCAAGATCATGTGATTAAACTGAAGGCAGTGTATACTTTAGTAGAGCAACTGTATATTGGCGCACAACGGGCGCTTGCTGCCATCTCTCCTGCCAATCAAGGACCCAACCGGCTCAGCGATGTTTTAAAGAAGCTGTCAATTTTTCCCGGCAGGTTCCAAGAGGTTAAGCGCTCCTGTGCGAGAACCGGAGCTTTGGCTGCCCTGAGCCGCTCCAAGGCTTGGGTGCCAGATCTAGACCCGGCTGATGTAGCTAAAGGGTACCCCACGGTAAAGGTAGACATGTCACTGTTTGAATAGGATGACTTCATTGCTTGCGTGAGGGAGGTGCGACCTCAGGCGACTGTTCTTGGAGATGAAACCAACATCGACAAGTACCAGCCGGATTTTGATGTTGAAAATAAGAAGATGGCAACTCCCTCATACAAGGTGACAGATTTAATCCCACCTATTCATGAAAATACATTTGCCCCGGAAGTTGACTCGGCCGTCCTGATTGACGAAGAAGCAGAATTTGTTGCCGTGAATGGTTTTGACTGGTCAAAACCCAGCTTCCAGTTATCAGAGGGCGGTGATCCGGCGAGGGAGGAGCAATAACCATCTTCATGGGCTTTAAAAGCCTTGTAATAGTTTAGCTATGAAAACACTGCATGCTTTGCTTATGCCATCATGCATAAAACACTTGTATGTGATTCTTTGTTTCCTGATGTCAATATATGCATCATATTTATGGTTATCCCTGTAATACTTCAGCTCTGTTCCTGTAAATACAAGAGAAAAAACCTAGCTTGGCGGCTTAGTACCGAACGGGTTAAAACACCCGACTTGTAGCCAATATGAAAACAGAAACAGGTATAAAAAGAGAACAAGCCTGAAACTAACCCTTTGGTTAATGCAGCAGGCAATTGCATATAAACAACATCCATACTTGTACCTTTGATGCTTAGACCACCGGTTTAAATAATCCGGGTGATGAAGTTGATAACTCAACCTTTTTGAGAAGTCAATGCTTCTGAATACTTAATGATCATCATACCTTGGCGGCTTTGTTGTCAAATAGTCCAGTCGGTGAAGAAGATCATGCTAATTATTTGTGAAATTGAGACAACAAAAAACTAAAAAGCAAATAACATGTAATAAGTATGATTTAACTTTGTATTTGGGGGTTTCTGATTCGAATACAATCAGTAAACTGGACTAAAGGGGTTAAGCTAAGGTTCGAATACGACCATATAGCCCACAATGGCTTTGGTGTTGCGCCGATCAAGAGGGTACCGATAGCTATGTTCTCTTTGGTTCGAATACGACCTATGTTTGAACAGGAAGCCCCCAAATGACCTTGAGAGGTTTTTAATGACCCTGATTCGAATACGATCCAAGTTGGACCCAAAGGGGGTTAAGCCATGATTCGGATACGATCAAGAAGCCCCCTACTGAGTTTGTCCTTGAGCCGATCAAGAGGGTTACGACAGCTATGTTCTCTTTGGTTCGAATACGACCTATGTTTGAACAGGAAGCCCCCATGTGACCATGAGAGTTGCAGCTAGATTCGAATACAATCATAAGCCGGACCAAAAAAGGTTAAACTTGATTCAAATATGATCAGCTCCTTAATGGTCATTTGAAAATAAGAAATAACAAAGGTGCATAATCTTTTGAAAAAGGAAAGAGACCGATGGTCCTGCTTTATTACTTATCATGATCTATACAATGTTAAAGTATGTACATGATGAGAGTCGGTGGCTCAGGTGTAGCATGGCCGAAGTTGAGCAATGTTCCACGGCCGGCGGGTCTCTTCCTCCGACTTACGTGAGTCGTTGTGCTCTCGAACGTCAATGATGTAATATGACCCATTGTTTAAGTTCTTGCTGACCACAGAAGGTCCTTCCCAAAGTGGGGATAACTTGTGTGGATCTGACAGATCCTGGATAAGCCGGAGCACCAGGTCACCTTCCTGAAAATTCCCGGAAATAACCCGACGGCTGTGATAACGGTGCAAGTCATGTTGATAAATTGCTGATTGAGCCGCTGCTAAGTCTCTTTCCTCATCTAACAAGTCAAGTGCATCATGTCTGGATTGTTCATTATTAGCTTCAACATAGGCCGCCACGCGAGGCGAGTCATGAAGGATGTCACTAGGCAGCACTGCTTCTGCTCCATACACCATGAAGAAAGGTGTGTAACCTGTGGACCTGTTAGGTGTGGTGTTGATACTCCACAGCACCGAGGGTAATTCCTCTACCCAACAACCTGAGGTTCGCTACAAGGGAACCATAATCTGGGGTTTGAGACCTTTTAAAATTTCCTGATTCGCTCTCTCAGCTTGACCATTGGTCTGAGGATGAGCTACAGAAGAAACATCAAGCCGGATATGCTCACGTTGACAAAATTCCTCCATAGCCCATTGGGATAGATTTGTGCCATTGTCAGTGATAATGCTGTGTGGAAAACCAAAACGGAAGATCACCTTTCCATGAACTGAACCGCCGTGGCCGCATCACACTTACTCACCGGCTCTGCCTCAACCCACTTTGTGAATTTATTAACTGCCACTAAAAGATGTGTCTTTTTATCCTTAGACCTTTTGAAAGGTCCCACCATGTCAAGCCCCCAGACCACAAACGGCCAAGTGATTGGAATCATCTGGAGTTCTTGAGCCGGCACATGTGCCCGTCGTGCGAACTTTTGACATCCATCACATCTGCTGACAGATCCTCCGCATCAGCGTGAGCCATCAACCAGTAAAAAGTGTGACGAAAAGCCTTGGCCACTAGAGATTTTGACCCGGCGTGATGACCACAATCGCCTTCATGGATCTCACGAAGTATTTCTTGGCCTTCTTCAGGGGAAACACACCGCTGAAACGCTCCAGAGACGCTATGATGGTATAATTCTCCATCAGAAATGGTCATTGACTTAGACCGCTGGGTTATCTGTCGAGCCAGGATCTCATCCGCTGGCAACTCGCCCCGGGTCATGTAAGCCAAAAGAATGGCACTGTCCAATCTGGGATGACATGAAGAGCTGCCACCAACTATGCCTCCGGGTCAGGAACGGCTAGATCTTCTTCTGTGGGCAACTTAACAGATGGGTTATGCAGGACATCCAAAAAAGGGTTAGGTGGCACCGGCTTACACTGAGATCCCAACCGGCTTAGAGCATCAGCCACTTGGTTCTTCCTACAGTCAATACGCTCCACCTGATATCCTTTGAAATGTCTTGCAACCGCATCAACTTCACGACGATAAGCCGCCATGAGGGTCTTTGGAATCCCACTTGCCTGATACCTATTGAGCCACTAAGTCTGAGTCGCCAAGACACCTGACCGGGCTCAGGCTCATCTCTTTGGCCACTCGAAGACCATGGAGCAAGGCTTCATACTCTACTGCGTTATTAGTGCAAGGAAACATCAGCCGTAACACATAAAAAAATTGTCACCTCGAGGGAAGGTTAAAACAACTCCAGCCCCCGAGCCTTCCAACTGTTTGGACCCATCAAAATGAATAGTCCAATATGTGTTGTCAGGTTTCTCTTTTGGCATCTGCATTTCTGTCCAGTCATTGATAAAATCAACCAGTGCTTGAGACTTGATCGCAGTACGTTGCACGTACTTCAATACATGGGACCCAAGCTCAATGGCCCACTTGGCGACTTGTCCAGTGGCTTCTCTGTTTTGAATGATGTCTACCAAGGGAGCAGAGCTAACAACAGTGATCGGGTGACCCTGAAAATAATGTTTAAGCTTCCGGCTCGCCATGAACACGCCATACACTAGCTTCTGCCAATGTGGATAGCGTTGTTTGGATTCAATTAATACCTAATTGATGTAGTAAACCGACCGTTGAACTGGATGTTCCTTGCCAACCTCCTTGTGCTCCACCACAATTGCCACACTAACAGCTCGTGAATTGGCGGCTATGTATAACAACAACGACTCTTTCTCAATTGGAGCAGCAAGGACCGGCGGCTCAGCAAGCTGTGTCTTCAGATCTTCAAAAGCAGAGTTTGCAGCATCGCTCCAAACAAAATCATATGTTTTCTTCCTTATCTGATGCAAAGGCATCTCCTTCTCCCCTAGCCGGCTTATGAACCGGCTCAAAGCAGCAACACGACCCGCCAACCGTTGAACGTCATTGATGCATGTTGGTTTGGCCAGGGATGTAATTGCCTTGATTTTCTCTGGGTTAGCTTCAATACCTCGGTTGGACACCAAAAAACCCAAGAGATTGCCAGCTGGGACTCCAAAAACACACTTAGCCGGGTTAAGCATCATTTTGTAGACCCGGAGATTATCGAAGGTCTCTTTCAGATCTGCGACCAAGGTTTCCTCTTTCCTGGATTTTACCACTATATCATCCACATAAGCATGCACATTACGCCCAATCTGATCATGAAGACAATTCTGCACACACCGTTGGTAAGTCGCCTGGGCACTCTTAAGCCCAAAAGGCATAGACACATAGAAGAAAGCTCCAAAAGGAGTGATAAAAGCCGTCTTCTCCTGATCTTTGACTGCCATCTTGATCTGATGATAACCTGAATAAGCATCCAAGAAACTCGAACGTGCGCAACCCGCCGTAGCATCGATGATCTGATCAATACAAGGGAGGGAAAAAGGGTCAGCTGGACAAGCCTTGTTTAGATCAGTGTAGTCAACACACATACGCCAGGTGCCGTTCTTTTTTAGTACAAGCACCGGGTTGGCTAACCACTCTGGCTGAAAGACTTCTACAATGAACCCGGCCACCAAGAGCCGGGTCACCTCTTCTCCAATGGCCTTGCGCCTATCTTCATTGAACCGTCGGAGAAACTGTCTAACGGGTTTAAACTTTGGGTCAATATTGAGAGTGTGCTCAGCGAGTTCCCTCGGGACACACGGCATGTCGGAAGGTTTCCATGCAAAGATGTCCTGGTTCTCATGGATGAACTCGATGAGCATGCTTTCCTATTTTGGATCCAAGTTTGCACTGATGATGAACTGCTTGGATGAGTCACCAGGCACAAAGTCAACCATCTTGGTGTCATCAGCTGATTTGAACTTCAACACCGGCTCATGCTGTGTTGTTGGTTTCTTTAACGACGTCATGTCTGCCGGGTCAACATGATCCTTGTAAAACTTTAACTCCTCTGTTGCACAAACAGACTCAACATAAGAAGCATCACCTTCTTCACACTCCAAAGATATTTTCCGGCTCCCATGTACTGTAATGGTGCCCTTATAACCCGGCATCTTAAGCTGCAAATATACATAACACGGCCGAGCCATGAACTTGGCATAAGCCGGCCGTCCAAACAGAGCATGATATGGGCTTTTGATCTTAACCACCTCAAAGGTTAACTTTTCTGCTCTGGAGTCATATCATCTCCAAAGGCTACTTCCAGTTCAATCTTACCAACTTGGTATGCTGACTTGCCAGGTACCACACCGTGAAAAACAGTGTTGGACTGTTTAAGACTCTTATCAGTCAACACCATCCGGCGGAACGTCTCATAGTAGAGGATGTTGATGCTACTGCCTCCATCCGTGAGTACCTTAGTGAATTTGTATCCACCAACCTGAGGTGCCACTACCAAGGCTAACTGACCCGGATTATCAACCTAGGGTGGGTGATCCTCTCTGCTCCACACAATAGGTTGCTCTGACCAACGTAAGTAACATGGAATCGCCGGCTCAATGGCATTGACAACCCTCTTGTGAAGCTTCTGGTCCCTCTTATATAAACTAGAGGTGAACACATGGTATTGCCCACTATTCAGCTGTTTTGGGTTGCTCTGATATCCGGACTGTTGCTGCTGATTACCTTGGCCGGGTTGTGGATTATATCCTCCTTGGTTACCAGGATGGCCCTGACCGTGAAATCCTCCTCCACCTGAACCGGCGCCTGGGCCATGGTCCACTTGAACCGCAACCTGGACCGTGACCTCCATCAAACGTGTTTGAATTTTTAAACGCCTTCATGTTTGTACAATCTTTCCATAGGTGGGTGGCTGGCTTCTCCCGGGTGTCGTGCCTTGGACAAGGCTCATTCAATAGTTGCTCAAGGGTGGGACCTGACCCGCCCGATCGAGGGGGTTGCCTGCCCTTGTGCCGTTGATTTCTGCCCTGCACATTGGTGTTAGCGACACACTCATCCGCCTTATGTTTATTACCTCCTTGATTTGCCGGGTTATGCTGGTGACCCTTGCCGTTGCCGTTCTTCTTTCCCTTTGCTGCCTTTTCTTCGTCAGACACCGGGTCTTTGGTACTATCAGAATCAGCATACTTGACGAGAGCCGCCATCAACTGGCCCATGTCATTGTAGTCACGCTTGAGCCGTCCCAACTTCTGCTTCTGAGGTTCAAAAAGGCATTTTTTCTCGAACATCAAGACTGCTGAGCTGGCATCCCTCTTATCAGACGAATGTATTATCTCCTTGACCTGGCGCACCCAATGGGTTGTAGACTCACCGTCCTCTTGCTTACAATTAGTCAGGTCCACAATCGACATAGGCTGCTTACACGTGTCTTTGAAGTTCTGGATGAACCGGGCCTTCAACTCCGCCCATGAGCCGATGGAATTGGGTGGCAACCCCTTCAACCAAGTACAAGCTATTCCATCCAACATCATAGTGAAATACTTGGCCATCGCCGCGTCGCTGACCTCCAACAACTCCATTGCCATCTCATAACTCTCAATCCAAGCCGCAGGCTGTAAGTCGGCCGTGTAATTAGGCACCTTACGGGGCCCCTTGAAGTCTTTTGGCAAACGATCATTACGTATGGCCGGCACCAGGCAAGGGACACCTCCGGTTCTTGTGGTCACCCCTGCCTCAACTGAGGTTGCTGGGTAAGCCAAAAAGGTCTGATGAGCCGCCTGCTCTGCTGCTAGTTGAACCGCTCGCTTCGCCTCTTGCCGGATCCTCTCCTGATCCGCCAAGTTAACGGCTCCAGCCCGCACCGGCTCATACCTGTGCGGCCGGTTGCGGCGTTGAGCATTGCTTGACTTGTTAGCTGACTCCATATGCCTACTGTAGCTTGGGCTCCGGCTTGGGCGAGGAGTTGAATGGATCATGTCTTGACTGTAGGAGTATGCATCCTGCTGTGCCAGAGCTGTTTGAAGAAGTTCTTTCACCCTTCGTGTTTCGATAGCTGCCGGAGAGTCACCTTCCATCGGGAGGGCCGCCAAACGGCCCGAAGCTGCAATGAGGTTCTCTAGGGGATTGGAGAAGTGACCCGGCGGTGTTGGCACATAAAAAGGCGGAGCGGTGTGTATACGAAGTGGTTCCATGGTGCATGGCTGAGCTAGTGCTCCGGGCATCGTGATCCGATTTTCCTCCGATGGGTTACTTGCCCCGGCCCCGGGTGTATGAAAAAGGTTCCTAGGATCGAGTCTCAGAGGCAGACGTGACTGAGTTTTCTGGTGCCTTCTCCTCATGACCTCGTTTGACGTGTTCAGGTCCACCGAGAGCCGAAAAGTCTCCGCCAGAAGCTGTTGAGCACGTGCGTCCAAAGCTGCCCGCTCAGCGGCTATCCTGACCTCCTCTGCTGCTAAGTTTTCCTTGGCTTGTACCATCTCCTCACGTACACATGCCACCTCTACATCATGTTGAGCTTGATTCGCCGGTTCTACCACGGCAGTCAACAGGGTCGTTAGTTTATCCATGAGGTCCATCAGGATCTGAGCCGGGGGGCGCGCGGGGTCTCCTGACCAGACGGCAGCCAACCCGGTGGTTGTTGTTGCTGCTGCTGTGGAGTTCTGTTTGGGTTGTGTTCCTGCCATGAACACTCCGACCCAATTTGGCGGCTTAAGGGGGTCCAGAATACAGCTGCCATCGGAACAACCCCCGAGCATGCCATCCTGCAGCTGATACAAAGAGTCTGTCTCACCTGTTGATGATTTAGCATCAGAATAGATGGTCGTTTCAGCGTCTTCCACCGATCCTTCAGAGTATTCACCGCCATGGACGCATCCTACGAAAGCATGCTTCATGACAGATTGAACACAGGTGGTCCTCGCACGCTGAGCCATCTCGACGAGGTTGGTGTGGATGTCCGGCTCGGGGCCTGACTCGCTTATCCGGCCGATGAAGACGTGAATTCCGCCGAAGGGGACCCAGTACCCGTACTCAATTGAGCCGGCCTCGGGGCCCTAGCCTTCATCGTCGATGTATATCTTTCTGCAACGACTCTTGGTCATCCGGCCCATAGCATATCTCTTGAGCCCTTCGAAGTTGCCCTTCAAGAACTCAAGTCCACCGTGCGCTGGCCCCACGGTGGGTGCCAACTGTCATGGAATTGTCACGGCAGATTCCTAGCAAAAGGACTTAGTCGTAGGGCCATCGCAACTAGGAAGCTTAAAGGGGTTAATCAGGACAAAGGACATGGAGGTTTTATACTAGTTCGGCCCCTTACGCTGAAGGTAAAATCCTACATCTAGTTGTGTTGGTATTGTTGGGGTTTCGATCACTAAGAGGCTTAACTCGCCAGCTTGGTTATCGATCTCTTCTTTCTTGCCCTAAGCCGCCACCGGGTCGTCCCCTTATATACACAGGTTGACGCCTGGTGGCCTACAGAGTCCCAGCCGGCTCATAATCGTGTCCGGCTCTGTGACTTCCTTTACATGCCTTTCTTTACAAGTCTTTCCTCACATACGGCGGTTTGCAATATTGGGCCTTAAGCCGCCTCTAGGCTTTTGAGCCTTCTATAATATTTCATAAACTATCATCTTAATGTTTACTGGGCTTCTTGTGTAACCCTCCATTGGGGATGACCCGGCCCCTCCTGGGCAGGTCATAACTGATAGTTACATCCCCAACAGAAATACTTACGCTACTTTGCTTCATCATCCTTTCCTCTTCAAGGGAAAAACCAACGCAAGCTCAAGAGGTAGCAAGAAGGATTTCTGGCACCATTGCCAGGGAGATCTACGCCAAGCCAAGACATACCAAGTACCCATCATAAACTCTCATCCCTCGCATTACATTATTAGCCATTTGCCTCTCGTTTTCCTCTCCCCCACTTCCAAAACAATTTTTGAAAAGATTCACCTTTTCTTCGCCTCCCTTTCGATCGTCCTCTTCATTTTCCTGTTTAGCTCTCATGGGTCATGGCTAGTGCTCCCATTACCATGAGCACTCTTGATAATGAAGTTCTCAATTTCAAACAAAGGGAAGGAGAAAATTTAAAAGATGCTTGGTATAGAATTTGCAACGCTCAAAATAGATCTACTCGGAAGCAATCTACTGTTGTTCTTCTTCGCAATTTTTATGTAGGCGTAACACCTTGGAATAGATATGTTCTTGATACCATTACTGGGGGAAATTTCTTGGGGAGCCATACTTTCGATTCTTATAATGCCATGCTAGATTTTCTAGGCCCACCACCTCTTTTGGTTAATGGAACTGTTTTAACTTTGGAACATGTAATGCAAAGATTGAACATTATTGAAAATAAAATTGCTACATGAGAGTTGATTGAAAATTTGGATAAGAAGATTCATAACAAAATTACTCAACATGGGTCTAAAGTAGGAGTCACCTTAAAGAATCTTAGGGAAAAGGAACCACTAGTTAGTGAAAAGATAGATCAAGATTCTAGTAGAATTGGCAAGCTAGAAGATATTATTACCAAGTTGGGTTCCGCTTTTTCCTCCGCTAAAACTACTCAAAATCTTCCTCCTACAAAGATTGCCAAGTTTACTTATGTTCCTAAAAATAAGGGTGAATCTTCTAGTAAAGAAAATGAAGATCCCAAATCAATTAGTATTCACCCCAATTTTCTCGATATTATTAAGGAACCTATTGTCAGGAATGAATCTCTTGATTTCTTGCCTAGGAGTTTGATAATTTATAAAACCAAAGAACCTAGAGTAGTTTCCCTGTCGGAGTAATGGGCCACAGGTAGGCTAAGCCGAGTCCCTGAACCTTTCAAGACATCGGGGCAGGCTGCGCCCCTCAAGACCCCAGGACGAAGAGCCGCCTTCCGAGAAGTCGGCGGCAAGGCAACCGACTGCCCACTCACGGCCAAGTCCCAGGGACGACTTCAGGATGAGCCGACTCCTAACTAGCGACCTCCAAAGAAGCCGGCCATGGGAGCCGGCCCGCGACTCCCACAAAAACCCATGCCCTCACAAAGAGGGACGGGACAGGGAGTGGCTACAGTAAAGCCCACTCCCACCCCTTTCCAAAGGCAGGCATGGCTACAGTACGCCGTACCCACGAAGATCTCCGTCCGGCGCAGCACTGTTGCCATGCCGGCCCTGACATCAGCACCAGTGGGCAGAATCATGCGCCCACGACGGCTTGTCTGTACGACCCTGGGGCGGCGGGTCCCACCAGTCGGCGGGAGTCCAGAAGACGGCGAGAGCGCCACCAGTCGTCCCTGATGGGAGTCGGCCCCCAGGAGTCGGCCGGCCCCTCCCACGGGCCCCACGCGCCATTAATCAGACGCGGCAGGGAATGGCCACAGTGATCGCCCGCCAGACGGCGGAGCTGTCGCCACGACCTCATGACCGAGCCCGCATCATTAGAGGCATGGCTACAGTAATCCACAACCGGCAAGACCCGCCCGCGGCGGACACGGTCTG
This sequence comes from Triticum dicoccoides, assembly GCF_002162155.2. Taxonomy (NCBI): domain Eukaryota; kingdom Viridiplantae; phylum Streptophyta; class Magnoliopsida; order Poales; family Poaceae; genus Triticum; species Triticum dicoccoides. Next base: position 396,049,254 of record NC_041380.1, read on the forward strand.
TCGGCTCCGTACCGAGCCAGTCGGTGGGGCCCACCAGTCGGCGGATAAGACGGCAGCCAGAGAGACTGACAGCTGGGCCCGCGCCCAGCCAGATTATCGTTGTACCCCTGGGGGGTAGGCCTATATAAACCCCCCAGGGCACCCATGCAAAGGGTTCGAATCCATTAGCACTAGACCAGATCATATAGGAAGGAGAGAGCTAGCCTAGCCTTCTCCTACCTCCAGGAAACAGCTCAAGGAGCAACCGTGTACACCCTTTGCCATAGTAATCATGTGGAGACCCCGCAGAGTAGCAGTAGGGGTATTATCTCCCCGGAGAGCCCTGAAGCTGGGTAAGATTCGCCGGCGTGCATGTCTTCGCCTTATCCCGTTTCCGGGCACCGGCGACGTTCTACTCGCCCCCACCATGATAAGCCATCCTTTGGCATATGTCGCACCCAACCCCCGACATTTGGCGCCCACCATGGGGCCTGGTGCACCGTCGTCCAGAGACCTGCTCTAGACGGGAACCCTTTTCCTCCCTGGCGAGCGCAGCCAGCCCGGCACACCAGACGGAGTTTGCGCTGACGCACTGCACGGCGCTGAGATTGCCTGCGCAGCCAGCTGCCTCGCTGATCTTGTTGGCGAGGTTCGCCTCTCCGACGAGCCTGCATCCGACGAAGGCACGGGCGGCCCCGAGAGCCTCCTCGCGGGCCTCCTCGACCAACTCCATGTCGCTGGCGAGCCTGCCGTGGACTTGGAGTCTGTAGGCTCCACCGACCCGATGCTGGTCAACTTCGACACCGCGTCGCTCGATGCGTTCCCCACCAACGTGGTGGTCTACGACGAGCCACTCCCTCGCGCGGAGAGCAACGGAAGCACCGTCACCGAGGTGCTCTTCATCGGTCATGACGAGCCTCCCGGCGGAGGAGCGCATGACCCACTTGGCGCGGCACTGCAAGACCTGACTGCGCCCATTTTGAAAGACGCTGACACGGAGACGTTGGAGGCACGCCGCCTTCAGCTCGTCGAAGGCGCGAGGAAGCTGGCTAGCATGAGACGCTTGTCAGAAGCCTACCAGCGTGAGATGGATCGCGCTGTGGGTGCCTTGCCAGCCCCAGCTGGGCCCAGCCGCCTGGGCGTGGTCCAGCAGCGCGGCGTGGCCATCGCTAACCTGTTCGGGGCAAGTCGCCCTGTGTACACCATGCCTGCGGAGAACATTCGAGCCGCCCAGGCGGCGGTGGACGAGCTGGACAACTTCGAGGGCGAAGAGTGCCGCCTGATGACGGAGCAAGTCCAGCGGCTCCTCAACGCGGCTGCCACGCAGAATGAGGCCGGCTGCCGCGCAGAGGCACCGCAACGGCAAAACAACGACCCGCCTCCACGCCGAGACCAAGGCGCGACGTCTCGGACCTCGACTGGCGTCGCTCGAGGAAGGAAAGACAAGGATCCGGCTGTCAACCACAGTCAGACTCGCACTACCATGGAGCACGACCAAGACGGCTTCCCGAGAGCAGCAGAACGACGGGACGACTGTCCGCCTCCTCCTCCTTGCAAGGAAAGGTGAGTATCCCCGCCGCCTGTTGACCATCCGACTCTCGGCGACTGCCTCGGCCACCGAGAGGGAGTACGAGAAAACGACGCCCGCCACCGGATCGACCGACTTCACCGATCCCTGGCGCTGGAAGAAGAAGATAAAGTTGGGTCCGCCTTGTTTCGGGCCTCGCATTCGAGACGAGCCCTTTCCCAAAGGGTTCACACTCCCAAGAGACACGCCCAAGTACACCGTCTCCGTGAAGTCGGAGGACTGGCTAGTTGACTACTCCACGGCTGTCAGCATAGCGAACGGCAACAAGCGTGTTGCCGTGAAATACGTTCCGCTCATGCTCCAGGGCACGACCCGCACATGGCTGAACAGCCTGAAGCCCCGCAGCATCAACAGCTGGGTCGACTTCACCGATGCATTCATCCGCAACTTCACAAGCACGTACAAGCGTCCTCCCAAGCCTCGTCAGCTTTCCTTGTGTGTGCAAGGCCCCAACGAGTCGACTCGCGACTACCTCACACGTTGGGCCGAGCTCTGGAACTCTTGTGAGGGCATGCACGAGGTGCAAGCTATCGAGTACTTCACCGCCGGGTGCAGAGAAGGCACCCTCCTCAAGCACAAGCTCCTCTGTGACAAGCGAGAAACCCTCGACGAGCTGCTGATCATAGCAGACAAATATGCCATGGCCGACTCCTCCATGAAGGCGGAAATTCAAGTCAGTGCGACTGGCAAAGTGGCCCCTCAGGCTCCTAGAACTCCGGCTGGAGATGCCAGTCAGCGACAAAAGCAGAGCGACCAGAAGCGCAAGGCCCCACAGCCGGCTTCCAGCAGCCGGCAGGTGGCAACAGTCGAAGACCAGCAGCCGGAAGGGCAGCCTCCACCCAAGCGACAGAAAAGGTGGCAAGCCCAATTGGTTGCCGGCTTTCTCATACGAGCAGACTCTGGATGGTCCTTGTAAGTTCCAAAGCGGGGCGAAGCCGTCGAATCACACCACCCAGAAGTGCCACTGGCTCACCAGGATCGCCAAAGGAGACGGCCTCCTGCCTCCCCCGCCTGCTGGGCAGCAGCCTCCGCCTCCGCCCCAGCAGCCGGCTGTCAGGCCAGTCGGCGCAGTACAATACGAGTAGCCCGAAGAGCATGGAGCCTACGTGATATTTACCAGCGTGGCTGATGATCGACGCAATAGGCGGTTGCAGCAGCAAGAGGTGAATGCAGTAGCATCAGAGACACCAGAATTCATGCACTGGTCCGAGAAGCCTATCAGCTGGAACAGGGCTGATCACCCAGAGGTGATGCTGAGTCCGGGCTCTTATGCCTTGGTCTTGGATGCCACCTTTGCCACGGATAGACGAGCTGCTCGTTTCTCGCGAGTTCTGATAGACGGAGGCAGCATCATCAACATCCTGTGCAAGGACACCATGGAGAAGTTAGGAATCAAGCAAAGACAGCTTTAGAACAGTCGGGCTGTGTTCCACGGCATTGTTCCTAGCCTTTCCTGCTCACCAATCGGCAAGATCCTGATGGACGTCCTCTTTGGAGAGAAAGATCACTTCCGCCGAGAGTCAGTTTGGTTTGAGGTGGTGGATCTCGAGAGCCCATACCATGCACTACTTGGCCGACCCGCCCTGGCCAAGTTCATGGCGGTCCCCCACTACGCCTACCTCAAGATGAAGATGCCTAGTTCCAAGGGGATTCTGACCGTAGCCGGCGACTACCGGAAGTCATCTGCCTGTGCGGCTGAGAGTAGTCGGTTGGCCGAGTCCCTGGTGATCGCGGCCGAGAAGCGGCTCCTTGACCGGGTTGTGGCAATGGCCGGCAAGCAGCTAGAGGTGTCGCCTAACCCCAAGGAGTCGGAGGCTAAGGGTTCGTTCAAGCCGGCCAAAGAGACAAAGAAGATACCCTTGGATCCGGAGCACCCAGAGAGGTACGATGTCGTAGGCGCAAACCTCGACAGCAAATAGGAAGGCGAACTCGTCGATTTCCTCCGTGAGAATCGGGACATCTTCGCATGGTCCCCCAAAGACATGCCAGGTGTACCGACGGAATTCGCCGAGCACAAGTTACATGTCCGATCTGATGCAAAGCCAGTCAGGCAGCCCTTGCGCCGCTTATTAGAAGAAAAGAGAAGAGTTGTCGGAGAAGAGATAGCCCGACTACTAGCAGCCGGCTTCATTATGGAAGTGTTCTTTCCAGAGTGGCTAGCCAACCCGGTCCTGGTACTGAAGAAGAACAAGCAGTGGCGAATGTGTATTGACTACACAAGCCTCAACAAGGCTTGCCACAAGGACCCGTTTGCTTTGCCGAGAATCGATCAGGTGATAGACTCCACAACCGGATGCGAGCTGCTGAGCTTCTTGGATGCATATTCGGGATATCACCAGATCAAGCTAAACCCGGCTGACAGACTGAAGACCGCTTTCATCACACTGTTTGGAGCCTTCTGCTATCTAACCATGATGTTCGGCTTGAGGAATGCCGGCGCCACCTTTCAGCATTGCATGCAGAAGTGCCTCCTCAAGCAACTCGGCAGAAACGCCCACGTCTACATGGACGATGTGGTGGTGAAGACGGAGAAGCGTGGAACACTGCTGGAAGACCTCAAGGAGAGCTTTGAGAACCTGCACCGATTCCAGATCAAGCTCAACCTTGAGAAGTGCGTCTTCGGAGTAACAGCCGGCCAACTCCTTGGCTTCCTGGTCTCTGAGCGCAGCATAGAGTGCAACCCTGTAAAGATCAAGAGCATTGAGAGGATGGAGGTACCCAGCCGACCGCTGGACGTGCAAAAGTTCACTGGCTGCTTGGCGTCCATCAGCCGATTCATCACTCGGCTGGGCGAGAAAGCTTTCCCCTTATACCAGCTCATGAAGAAGACCACTTTTTTCGAGTGGAACCACAAGGCGGACGAAGCTTTTCTCCAGTTGAAGAAGATGTTGACTACTCCACCCGTTCTGGCGGCTCCGACTCCTAAGGAGCCTATGCTCCTGTGCATCGCCGCCACCAGCCGGGTAGTCAGCACAGTCATTGTAGTGGAACGCAAGGAGGAAGGCAAGGCACTACCTGTCCAGAGACCGGTATATTACCTGAGCGAAGTGTTGTCAACCTCCAAGCAGAACTACCCCCACTACTAGAAGATGTGCTATGGCGTGCACTTTGCCGCCAAGAAACTGAAGCCTTACTTTCAAGAGCATCCAATCACTGTGGTCTGCATGGCCCCACTTGCCGGGATCCTCGAAAGCCGAGATGCTTCTTCTGGCGAAGCTTAACGCACTATAACATAGGCATGCATGATGGTATGGTAGGAAGACTCCTTTTAAGGCCGACCACTACATAGGAGCGATAGGAAGCCAAGCCGTCAAAAGGAAAGGCGAGCAGCCCTTATTGCAATAGCAAACGACCTACTTATAGCCCTATTTATACCCTTTCTCGGGGACTTCAACGAGCCTTACAAGCTCAATAAATTGCAATTCTCCCTATTTGAAAACATGCAATGAGGGTATGAGCAACACTCCCCAAACTTGGCGTTCACTAAATCGATGAGGAAGGTGAAAGTAGGGCCATCGACTGGGAAGCAAGCATGAAGGAAGAACTCTGGACTTTGGTTTCAAGCTGTGCCGAGTGGCCAAATGGGCCATAGAGCTGGCTCCCTACACCATCCAATACCAGCCCCGCACCGCCATCAAGTCACAAGCACTGGCCGACTTCCTCATCGACTGGGCCGAGACCCAGTACCTACCTCCAGCGCCTGACTCCACCCATTGGCAGATGCATTTCGACGGCTCCAAGATGCGCACCGGCTTGGGAGTCGGCGTTGTCCTCACCTCGGCGACAAGCTCAAATACGCACTGCAAATCCACTTTGCTGCCTCCAACAACGTCGTCGAGTACGAGGCGCTCATTCATGGGCTCCGGCTTCCCAAAGAACTTGGCATTCGCCGGATCCTGTGTTATGGCGACTCAGACTTAGTGGTCCAGCAGTCGTCTGGCGACTGGGACGCCAAAGATGCAAACATGGCGAGTTATCGTTTCCTCGTGCAGCAACTCAGTGGATATTTCTAGGGGTGCGAGTTCCTCCATGTGCCAAGAAACGACAATGACCAAGTAGATGCCCTGGCACGAATCGGCTCTACCCGCCAAGCAATACCATCCGGCGTCGCCCTTCAATGCCAACTCAAGCCGTCTGTCAAGCCTTCACCAGAATCAGACTCCATCTTTGTGCCGGCTCCTCCCGAAGAAGTTGGATCCGACTCCAGAGCCCCGGCAGACGGTACGGGGATTTTGGCAGATGGCTCCAAAGCCGCCACAGTCGAAGCCGGCCCAGGGACTACAGAGCCCGGCCCGGGGACTGTGGCGGCCAGCCCGAAGAATCCAGAACTCGGCCCAAGGGCTGCGCCAGTCGGCCCGGGGACTTCATTAATCCAGCAAGAAGTTGCTGACTCCAGCCCGCCGCCTCCCAGCCCAGCCGCCCTCGTCCAAGTCGTGGTTCTGGCGGTCGAAGAAATAGCAGCGCCCTCATGGGCCTAGCCCATCCTCAAATTCCTGGTGAGCAAAGAGCTGCCGGCTGATGAGACCTTAGCTCAGCAAGTACAACGCCGAGCGGCCGCCTACACCATAGTCAACAGAGAGCTGGTCAGGCGCAACATCACTGGTGTCTACCAGCGCTGCGTAGAGCCAGAGCAAGGCCAAGCAATTCTCAAAGACATCCATCAAGGCGAGTGCGGCCACCAAGTGGCTTCAAGAGCACTCGTCGCCAAAGCTTTTTGACACGGTTTCTTCTGGCCGATTGTAACACCCTCGATGCGACTATAGCTCCCACGTGTCGAGGCACGACTTAGAGACATAATCGCATTGAAGGCATATGTCGCAAGTTAGGCAATCTTCACAACATCCCATGTAATATAATAATAAAGGGGAGATAACATAGTTGGCTTACACTCGCCACGTCAATCAAGTACATAAATAACATTACATCAACCAAACACTCATGGCCCGACTACGGCGCCAAAATAAAAGAGAACCCAACATGCGACAACGGTCCCAATCACCCCCAACTGGGCACCACCACTGATCATCGGGAAAAGAAACATAGTAACGTTGAGAGTCTTCGTCAAACTCCCACTTGAGCTCATATGCGTCTGCTGGAGCGGAATCATCAGGGCCTGCATCTGGTGTAATAGTAATCTGTGAGCCACAGGGACTCAGCAATCTCGCACCCTCGCGATTAAGACTATTTAAGCTTATAGGTAAGGCAAGGTAAAATATATATGTGGAGCTGCAGCAAGCGACTAGCAAGTATGGTGGCTAACTTATTCGCAAAAGAGAGCGAGAAGAGGAGGCAAAGCACGAGCGAGAAACTAGAGAGCAACCTGCGCAAACATTACTCCAACACCGTGTCCACTTCCCAGACTCCGCCGAGAAGAGGCCATCACGGTAACACACTCAGTTGATTCATTTTAATTAAATTAAGGTTCAAGTTATCTACAACCGGACATTAACAAATTCCCATCTGCCCATAACCGCGGGCACGGCTTTCGAAAGTTCAAATCCCTGCAGGGGAGTCCCAACTTAGCCCATGACAAGCTCTCATGGTCAACGAAGGAATAGACCTCCTCCCAAGACGTTCCGATCAGACTCGGTATCTAGGTTACTCAAGACACTTCGACAGGTTAAAACAAGACCAGCAACACCGCCCGAATGTGCGGACAAATCCCGATAGGAGCTGCACATATCTCTTTCTCGGGGCACACTCAGATTGTCCTAGGTACGGGTAGGCCAGCCCAGAGTTTCCCCTGGTGGCCACCGGTAGCTGACAGGTGGACCAACACT